>NW_008332825.1:755137-792050 GCF_000622305.1 Nannospalax galili
AGTCTTCATCTCTTTATCTTTACGCCACCACAGGGTCATTTGAGTTTTCCCAGCCAAAGAGAGCTCTGCTTGGCTCCTGTGTATCTTCACTCTCGTGGTTGGTAGGGACCATCCTCTCTCAGCTCAGGCTGATCACTAAATTCCTGGGAAACAAGACAAGCAGAGTGTGATTCTTAGGGAAAAGCTAGATTACCTTGCTGTGCTGGATAGCTTTAGTGTCAACTTGACACACCTGGGTTGAGGGAGCCTCAATTGGGGAATTGAACTGGCCTGTGGCCATGTCTGTGGGTTATTTTCGTGATTATTGAGTGATGTGGGAGAGCCCAGCCCACTGTGGGTGGTGCCACCCCTGGGCAGGGGGGCCTGTGTTGCATAAGAAAGCAGGCTGAGCAGGGCCCAGGGGAGCAAGCCAGTAAACAGCGTTCCTACATGGCCTGTGCTCTAGCTCCTGCTTCCAGGTTCCTGCCCTGAGTTCCTACCTTGGGCTCCCTGATGAACTGTGACCTGGGAGATGTAAGCTGAATAAACCCTTTCCTCCCCAAGTTGCTATTGGTCAGAGTGTTTTGTCACAGCAATGGAGAAACAAACTAGAACATGGTTCAACATATGTAAATCAATAAATATAATCTATCACATGATTCAAGGACAGAAACCACAGGATCATCTACTAGATACAGGAAAGGCCTTCAACAAAGTCCAGCATCCCTTCATGATCAAAGTCCTGGAGAATCTAAGGATACAGGAAACATATCTCAACATAATAATGGCAATATACAACAAAGCCTATAGCCAAATCATGGTGAATGGGAAAAAACTCGAAACAATTCCACTAAAATCAGGAACAAAGCAAGGAGGTCTACTCTCTCCATGCCTGGTCTATATACTGCTCAAAGTTTTAGAGAATGTAAAAACGACGAGGAGGAGATAAAGGGGATACAAACAAGAACAGAAGCCAAAGTATCTATATCTGAAGATCGTAAGTTTCTATACATAAAAAACCCCAAAGACCACCAGAAATTCCAACAGCAGCTAAACACATTAGCAAAAAGTAATGGGATAAAAGCACGCAAAAATCAGTAGCCTTCCTATATATCAATGGCAAATATACTGAGAAAGAAATCAGGAAAATAATCCCATTCACAATAGCCTCCAAACGCAATCTGTAGTAAGTCTAACCAAGGAAGTGAAAGACTTGTACAATGAAAACTTGAAGACAGTAAAGAAAAACAAGAATTCTGAAGATGCCAAGACCTCCCATGCTCATGGATTAGCAGGATTAATGTTGAGAAAATGACCATCCTCCCAAAAGCAATCTACAGATTCAGTGAAATCCCCATCAAAACTCCACCACAATTCTTCACAGAAATTGAAAAAATAATCTCAAAATTCATATGGGTACACAAAATGCCCAGGATAGCCAAAACAATCCTTACAGTGAAAACACTGCAAAGGTACTGGTTTTGACTTACACCTCAGAGTCATAGTAATCAAAACAGCATAGCAACAGCATCAAAGCAGACGCATTGGTCAGGGCACAGACCTGAGGAATGAGACATAAGCCCATGCTCCTACAGTCATCTGAGATCAGAAGAGGGGGGTCAGATTCCCTGGAACTGGACTTACAGGTGATTGTTAACCACCATGTGGGTGCTGGGAAACAAACTCAGATCCTCAGCAAGAGCAGACAGTGCTCTTAACCATTAAGCCATCTCTCTAGTCCCCTGAGAGATATTTTTTTTTAATATTCACCATCCTTAGCCACCAGGGAAATACAAATTAAAGCTACTTTGAGATTTCATCTTAGTCAGAATGTCTAAGATTTAAAAAAAAAAAAAGAAAAGAAAGAAAGAAAAAGAAAAGAAAAAAGATGGCTGGAGAGATGGCTCCATGGTTAAAAGCGACTCTTGTAGAGGATTCTGATCTAGTTCCCAACACCCACAAGGTGGTTCACAACAGTCTGTAGCTCCAGTTTCAAGGGATCTGATGCCCTCTACTGGTTTCCTCAGGCACCAGGCATGCATGTGATGCACTTACATACATGCAGGCAAAATATTCATACACATAAAAACTTTTTAAAAAAATTTTTTAATGTCAACAAATGCTCACACGGATGTGGGAAAAGGGTAACACATATTCACTGTTAGTGAGAATACAAGCTGGTGCAGCCACCATGGAAATCAGTGTGGAGGTTCCTCAAAAAGCTAGAAATAGATTTATCATATGACCCAACTATATCACTCTTGAGGATATTTCCAAAGAACTCTACATCTTACTTCAGGGATACCTGCACATCCATGTTTGTTGCTGTTATGTTCATAATAGCCAGGAAATAGAAACCACCTATATGTCCATCAGTGAATGAGTAGATAATGAAAATGCAACATTATTCACCTATAAAGAAAAATGAAATTGTGAGGGGCCATAGAGATGGCTCCATGGTTTAGAGCACTGGCTGCTCTTACAGAGGATCCAGGTTCAGTTCCCAGTACCCACAGGGAGGCTAACAACCATGCATAACTCCAGTTCCAGGGGGACCCAATGCCCTCTTCTGGCCTCCACAGGCATTACATGCACATGGTACACTTACATATGTGTAGGCAAAACATTCGTACACATAAAATAAAAATAAATAAATCAAAAAAACTTTAATGAAATTCACAGATAAATGGATGGAACCAGAAACAATCATTCTGAGTGAGGGAACCCAGACCCAGAAAGACAAACACTGTGTGCCCTCTCTCACACATGGATGCTAGATTTGAACCTTTAGTATGTGTATTTTTTTTATTTTTCACTATGTAATACTGGCTGACCTGGAACTCACACAGATCTATCTGCCTCGGCTTCCCAAGTGCTGGGATCAAAGGTAGCTAGATATGTGTATTTAAACTGAAGTACAGAGGCAGGTGGATCTCTGCAAGGCCAAGAAGTCAAGAAACAAGAAAGGGACCTTAGGTGGAGGGGGTTTCAAGGAAAGTGGCATAGAATGTAAGTGATGTGAAACAGGAAAAGGGAAAATGGAACAGGAAGGGTTAAATGGGGTGGGAGGTGGGAGGGCCAGATAGAAGAGAGATTATGGGGAGGGTTAGCTGACACTAAAGATATTTTTAAAGTCATATGGAAACCTACTACTGTAGAAGCTTCCTAAAATATATACATATATATACATGTATAAAAGGAATTCAAATGGAGTTACCCTAAAACAAGAGGCAATGTGTCTCCCAGATACCACAGGCTATCCAAAAAAGAAATAGTGCTAAGTATGGAGTACTTCTTTTTGAAATTGGTCAATGGAGTCATTACAGGTTATCGTCATTGCTCTTGGTTACCCTCCAGAACTTGATGGTAAGACCCTATTGCTGAAGATGCCACATACTTGAGTCATAGGACATGAAAAAATCTGATTTTTTTTTTCTATTGATCCGGAAACTTCATCCCTACTTTCAAGCTTTCATAGTCCTGGAATTTTCTATGCATGCTACTGGGGAAGGGAAGGGGAGAAGTAGTCAACAGTCTTATCCAGTTATGAGCCCTGTGAGCTACAGTAACTAGTCTGGCAAGTTATACCCACTGGTGCAATAGTGACATAAATGTTATGGGAGTAACCAACCACTTTCTGGTTGGATTTAAAGCCTGCTTCACAAGATGGAACTCATGCCTGGTACTGTCAACTAGGTCAAAACCCCACAACTGCCTAAGTCAAAGGGGAGAACCTAACACTATTATTCTGCTAAATGCATATAGTAATAAACCATCCCTCTAAGTTCTTACCCTTATACCTATAGATTAGGGCACCTTTCAGTCCTGATCAGAAAAGGTTCTGTTTGCAATAGGTGGTGGTTGACATAAAGACCCATGACTTGTCAATATGAAAAAATAAAAGACTGGAGTTCTCAGTTCTAAATGGGACATCTATATGTCATCCCCCAAGGCTCAGAGATCATCATGGAATAGAGGGTATAAAGATTATAAGAGCCAGAGGTAGTGAACATCTACAGTGAAACAGTATTTTGCAGACATGACAGGGCCATTGCACACATCAGCTCACAGCAGCTGTGAGTACATGTTCAAGACGAGAGCAAATTTAAATCAGCCAAAAGCCCAGCATGGAAAGAGGAAGAGTTTATGAGGCCTCACTCCTAGCTGAGGAGCTGTTGGCAACTGATGACTTCGGGGGAAGGGAGAGTGAGGATTTTTCAGGGATGTGGCCCCTAGGAGCCTATCCATGCTCCAGCAGATGATCCCATACCCATGCACATACGGACAGCACTAAGTAGACTCTGTGGTCTTAAAAACAAAGCACATGAAGTTGGGAGGGAAAAGTGGTGGGGAGATAGGAGAGGAATTTGAGGGCGGGATTAGGCATGGATTTAATTATGAAACTCTCAAACAAAAATAATTTTTAAAAGAGAACATATATAATATTTTTACTAATTATTTGAGAATTAAATTCATGCATACAATGTATTTTGATCTTATTCATCCCCCTGAATCCTCCCAGATTCACCCTCGCACCCTCCTAATTTTATGTCCTCTTTTTTTCTTTAATATTTTATTTCATGTGTATGAATTTATTGCCTACATGTATGTAAGTCCATTCATGTCATGCAAAGCCCACAGAGGTCAGAAGAGGGCATCAGATCCCCTGGAACTGGAGTTATGGACGGTTGTCAGTTATTATATGGGTACTGGGAATCAAACCTGGCTCCTCTGCAAGAGTAGCCAGTGCTCTTAACCACTGAACCATCTCTCCAGCCCCTTTTTGTTTTTCTTTTGTTTTTTAATAACCTGCCCATTCCAATTTGTGCTGCCCATATACTCTTGGGTGTGGCGCCATCCACTGGAGCATGGTTGATCTATCAGGGGCCACACCCCTGAAGAAAACAGACTCTCCCTCCCCCAGAAGGTGTCAACTGTCAATAGTTTCTCAGCTGGAGGCAGGGCTTGTGATTCCCCAAACCCATCTATTTTTATGCAAAGACAAAATTTATATAGAGGCCCATATTCTGGTTATGTGTTTGTTCCCCAACTCTCTAAGTCTGGTTTGGTTTGATTTGGCTGTTTTTGAGATAGCCAGCCTGGAATTCATTGTGTAGACCAGGCTAGCCTGGAACTGTGTTTCCCCACCCGGTTCTGCCTCAAGAGTACTGAGCCACAGGTGTGCACTACCACATTGCACCCCTCTCTTTTCTGATGAGCAATCATGAGTTTAATATGTTCTCCTATTGATGGTCCAACTTCTACATTTCAGCTTCATTTTTCTTGAAATTGGTTTTTCACCTTGGTCAGAGGCATTAGCTTGTGAGAATCTTCTTCCCTGGGCTGAAGTGTAGGCTGTAAAACTCACACATGGCTTCCCACGAAGGATGGTGACAGTCATTTCCTCATTGGGGAATTGCGTGTCTGGCTTGATGCATAACTGGAGGAAGAGTCCAGCAACAATAGTACTGGCTTACTCATGTTTTTCAAAGGAATTTTATACCCATTATTTGGTTCAGTTCTCAAAATAACCCCAGGACGGTGGTACTGTTGTCATCTTAAGGCATGCAGGTTGAGATAAGACCTAAGCAACCAAGTGGCAAAGATAACACAAGACAGCAACAACATCAACAATGATGGCGCTGACTGGAGCGTGCCGAGTTTGTCCTCATGCTAAGCTCTCCTCCCATGGCACTGAAGGACGACTGGACGTCTTCCAATTACCCAGAACCAGACAACAATCTGTGATCCTCTGCCACTCACCCTGCTGAACCAGGCTCAGTGCAGCCCCTCCAGGTCCAGGGAGTGTCAGCTTAGGAGAGCTCAGGAGGGCACAACAGGGAAGCCACAGGGTAGGGCTGACACTGTAGAGCACTTCAAGGGCCTGGGGAGATGGGACATGTGTGAGTGGGGACAGGGTCACATTCAGACCTCAGGGAGGCTGGAGAGTACCAGGGGCTGAGGGGACACATCTCAGAGGACACTGTCCACCTGGGCAGGGAAGATAACTGAGACTAACAGGCAGCCATTTCTGGACCCTCCACAGCACCCCACTGTACCTATGTTGAGCCATAGCCGGAGCCTGCCATGGCCTGGGCCTGGTGCAAATCCCTTGCTTAGACTTGTTTCAGGCACAAATCTGTGTTGTTTGTTCTGGGTGCCAGGCATAGGACTTTGTCTATTTTCTGTGAGTTGGTCTTATGTTCAGTTTGGTTCTCATGCCAGTGGTGGGCATACCTCAGGCTCAGATAATTCAAGTGACACTTCCTTTTCTCAAGGAGGATGACTGAGTGCCCAAGGAAAAGGGCAGAATAGTCACAGCAACATCAAGTGAGACCTCCATGTCATGAGTCCACTTGGTCACCCCAGGACTGTCCTACAGTCCTACGTGCACGGTTCCTCCACCCTTGGAGGGATGGACAGGTCTCACTTCTCAGTCGTGGCTGCCACAGGCCCATCTGCTGACTCTACACTCTGATGAAGCAGGAAGGACATGGTGGGGCTGTTTAAGCCTTATCAGATACACAACCCCTTTCTTCTTCTGGGCCCTGCTGCTCCCAGGACAGAAGGCACAGTCCCCCTTCTGCCCCTAGAATCAACCCTATATGGAATGGTAGCCCCCCTCCTCTCCCATCCCCCACTAGGGAATTTTCTAGTTGGCTGGGGTGGGAGGTGCTATTTTGACTTGTCATTTTTTTTCCTTCTTCTCAGTCTGCTTGCCATTATAGCTTCACTTAAGGCGGAAAATAGAGTCAAGAACAGGCTCCCTCTACTTCCTCATTCTGTCATATCCTTTCCTTGGGGCAGGAGTACTATGGAGCTTGGCCACTGGAAGGGCAGAAGATTAGGGAAGGGAGGCACCACATAGGGAGCCATTGCCAGACGCTTCCCCAAAACTCACACAGGAGATGGCATGTCCTGGGAAGCCTGTGACATCAGTACTTCAATCGTGCCCATTTTATAGGTAAGGAACAAGGCTTAGAGATAGTAAGTGATGCTGCGAGGTTTGGAAGGGGTGCTACTGGTGTCTGAGGCCTGGTGCTTTGCCTAGAGTGCCCTAACTGGATGTTCCCTGCCTCTCCTGCTTTCTTCGGGTTTCAACCAGGTAGTGTGTAGACAGCAGGAGCAGACCCATGGGGTCTTGAGGCACCCCAATAACTGGACCCCTGCAGATGCTCAGGTACAGGCCTACTAGAGGCCCCAGGTTCACCCCTGGCTCAGTGTTTGGCCCACAGGCCATTTTTCTTAAGGAGCAGATGGTCTGACAAGGACTTCCTGCCTGGTTCATGGCCAGTAATCAATAAAGCAAATATTGGTTTCCACCAGTTGTAACCTCTGAAGCTCGCTGCAGCCCATGGAGAAACTTTCTGGAGATTGAATTAATTTGCATGAGTTCATGGACTGGACTGGAGGGCAGCACAGAATTTTCCATCAATAGCCTCCAGCATGGGGCCTGTTGACAATGTCCTCCTGACTCAAGGCCATAAAGCACTCCTAATGGTACAATACACACAGGGCAACACAACACCTCCTCCCGTGCCCAACAAGAGCTTCTTCCTCCCTGCAGCTCTCAGAAACTATGGGACTGTTGGCCCCTGGTCAGAAGAAGGGCTCTATCAGCCTCAGCGCCCCCTCCCCCAGCCCCGCCGCCAGAAGTCAACCTCAGTGCCCTGGCCACTTTGTGAACTGAGACTTGAATTCCTGTGACTGCAGGAAACCCAAGTGACTTGGGCTCTGCCAGGAGAGTTGCAGTTGGCAGCAAGATGACCAAAATGGGAAGTTGGGGTCACCATCTGGTCTTCTCAGGGTCCTAGGAAGCCTCTTGTGTGGCCCTGACAGGCTCCCTCTATTCCTTGGGCATGGATGGAGCTGTCTTCTGATAGTGGGCATTTAAGGAAGTCCTGCCCTCCTCTCCCTGACCAGAGTTTAGTTACTCAGTGCTTGGAGACAGTTGTCTCTCCCACAAAAAGGCTTTGGTGGTCCCTCCCCGGCATCACCATTCCTGTCCTAGGGCAGGAGGTTGGACTCTTATAAGTCCCTCTGGAGGTGAGGTCCCCAGGGTCAGACAAAATGCACCTGCCTCTGCTCCCCAACTCAGTCATCTCTATGTCTGTGTCTCTGTCTCCTCACTCCTGAAATCAAATGAGAAAGGAATTCATCCAATATACCTATGTCAGAAAGACAGGGGTTTGGCCTCCTCAGCCCTGCCTTCTAAGGGCTAACAGAGCTCCAAGACTATGTAGGGAAGGGGAGGGAAAGAAGTAAGCATGCTTAAACAGTCCTGGCCAACTAGCTCACAGAGCCAAGACTGGCTTTGTGAAAGCCCAGAGGTATCATTGCTGTAATGGGACAGTTAATTTCCCAAGCGAGGTGATTGCTCTTGCTTACAGGGGCAACCTCAGGGCTCTGCTGTTCCTGGACTATTTTGAGTCAATGACTGGAAACTTCTAGGCGCTGCTCCGACAATCTAGAATAAGATGTCAGAGTTGGCAGTGAATACTCTGTTAACTATATTGTAGCTACTCTTTAGGGGACTGTTTTGTTTTGTCTTGTCTTGTCTTGTTTTGTGACAGGAGCAATCTATAAAGTCCAGGCTGGCCTCAAAACTCAGGATCCTCTCTCAACTGCTTCCCAAGTGCTAGGATTCCAAGTGTGCACCACGTTGCCTGACTTTTGGTTTCTGACGCGTTTGTGCCTTCAACCTTGGTGGGATTACCAGTTTACAATGAACGTTCCTTTGATGACTAACATGCCGATGTGCAGAACTGAGCAGAAATCTGACCCAAAGTTTTTAAAGTAGTTAAGGAGCCAGGTACAGCATGAAGACAGAGGCGCCAAGCTTTATCTGGCTTTGAGCTGCCCAGCAGCCATCTGCAGGCCCAAGGAAGAGTCAAGGGCCTTCGGCAAGAGCAATTTCTGAGTCCCTGCAACATGAACACACAGCGGGGCCCGGCTGTTTCCAATATGAACCTCAAACTGACTGAGTTGGGGCACAGGGATGGGGATAGGGTTGGAACTCTCCCAAACAGAGCAGGTCTAAAGCCGGCCTCTAGGGAGCAAGCTTGCCTGTCTTTGATAAGCAAGGCTTGCTGAAGATTCCAGATCCTTCCAAGAAGGCTCAAGGCCAGAATGCTCAGAGACATGAGGGAAGAAAGACTAATTTCAATCACTCTAGTCCTCTAAAGGGGCTCAGGGTACCTATGGGACATTTTAGAGATGCTGGTAACAGCCACCGTTCTCTCTCCTTAAGACAGGTCCTTGAAGGACTGAAAGTATCTTCTGGAACATGCCATTCAAGGCATTTTTTCTCTGAGCTTCCTCTTTGACTTCAGCCTGCCTCTTCCCTGTTGGGCAGTGAACAAATGTTTATGGGGCCCTAACAGCTGGCCAGACAAGTCTCATCCACTTGACCAGGTCTCCAAGTGCTGGGGTCCACCTACCTGTTGCTGATCCCCAAAGGTTCCTGAATCCCCATGCTACAGGGGGGAGAGGCATGAGGAGGGCTGGCCAGTGGCTCCTGGAACCTGATGGCAGTGTCGGTTGATACCAGGGAGTGTATGCATCCCAATGGCAACGCAGTCCCTGCTTGCTCACCTGTGAGGCCCAGGCTGCCCACTCCTCCTTCAACCAGCCACAGGCCTGGCCCCTGCCCTGCCTGTCATGTATATCCCTGAGGACTTTTTCCCATATGAGGCTAAAACCAAGAAGGTACCCCCATCCCTGGCATTAGGAGCTCTAACGCTGGTCTGGCAACAGAATCTGGAGTATGTCTCCTCTTGGGCCACCCGCTCTCCAGAGTTTAACGATGGGCCTTGTCAGCCCACTTCAAGAAGCTGGAACAGCTGCATCTAGGAGGGACCCACAGGACACAGAGATCCTGGGACCAATAGGAATGGGCTCAGGGGCCCAGATGGAGTTATGGGAACCTCATGCATCCAAGTCCCCAGGCACATATGTGCAATGGTTTTTGGCAAGACAAGGGACTGTTCCGGAGCCAGAATGGAGTAGAAGCCCATTAGCTGTTCACTGGGCCCTGACAGCATCTCAGGGCCTCTCTGAGCCTTGGATCTGTAAAGTCTGGAACAGTGGGTCAGACCTTGATAGTGGAGCCATCTGGGTCTGCTCTGCAGTTTGGGGTGAGTTCCTTAAACTGAGTCTCAGGTACATGATCGGTGGAGGGGAAAGGATGCTAAAACCTACCCTGTGGCTGTTGACGGGGCTATGGAAAACATGTGAGGAGTACCTGGCACAGAACAGGGCTCAGTCCTCAGGAGTGATCATGGTTATTTCATAGGCCTGCTCGGGGGATTAAATGGAATGAGATAATATGTGCGGCAGCTTGGTGAAATATGGTGCACGGATGGTAGCAATTACCACTTATCGGAATGTCCTTTCTCTGGGTCTCATCACCTCCTTTTCTTTTTCCTTCTAGTTTATTTTTTCTGGCTTAACCTCTCTTTGGCCTCTTTTTTTCTAGTTTCTTCCCTCCCCTTACAACCCAATGCTTGAGCCAATATCCACACCACTTTCATCTGCTCTCACTCCAGAACCCACAATGGTTCCGCATTAGCCCTCCTGTCCAAATTCATCAGTCACCACCTTGAATCACTATCTTGATAGCCCCCTCCGCCAAGAGTCAAGGGCCCCCCACAACTCCTCAAGGCCTCCTTCCTATCCACACTGGCACCATCTCTCCAGCGTGGAGATCTAGTGGTCCTCTCAGCAAACACAATCCCACTCATCCTTCAAGACCCCAATTATGTTCAACTTTTGAGTCTGAACGATTGTTTAAGTAGCTGTTCTGAAGCAGGGACATTCAAACGGGTTCTGTCCTTGGGAAAATTACCTTAAAATAATAGTCCCTATTTCCTAGCTATGACCTTGGGTAACTCACCTACCTTCTCTTTACTAACCATGAAGTTTAAATGAAGTGAATGGTTTGGAAAGTTTCTGGTACAATGCTTAATTGCTTAAAATGCTTAATGGTTTAAAAAATAGTTGTAACTTTCGTTATCCTGGGTCTCTGGTTTATAAAACATACAGATCAGCTGCTTATGTTGTGACTGCACAATTAGTGATGTTTTTGTTCTGTTTTGTTCTGTTATTTTGTTTTGTTTTGGGGACAGGATCTCACATCACCCAGGATGGCCTCAAACACAATTATAACCGAGGATGACCTTGAACTCATCCTCCTGCCTTCACCATCCCAGTGCTAGGATTACAGGCATGTGATACCACATCTGGTTTATATGGTGCTGGGGATGGAACCCAGGGCTTTGAGTATGCTATGCAAGTACTCTTCCTGACTGAGCTATATGCCCCGCTCCATCAATCCTTTAAAAAGCAAATATCTTCTCTTCCCACACTGTTGGAGTCTTATCTTTCGGGATCTTATGAGAAGAGCTCTGACTGGGTTTATACTGTTCTCCTGTCTGCCAGTGATCTGAAGCAAACATCAGCTCCTCTGGGACCCCTTGACTCTCCTAGGCACCATGGAGCACCATGAACACACATGGAAGGCCATCTGCCACCTGCTGAAGGCTCAAAACAGGTGACAATGAGGGCTGGAGAGATGGCTCAGTGGTTAAGAGCACTGGCTTCTCTTGCAGAAGCCCTGGTCAGTTCCTAGCACCCACAAGGTGGCTAACAAATCATCCATAACTCCAGTTCTGGGGGAATCTCATGCCCTCTTCTGGCCTCCATGGACATTGCACAACATAGGTACACTAACATACACACAGGCAAAGCACTCATACACATAAAGTAAAAATAAATAAATCAAAATATACTACAAAGGATTACAGTGGAAGCCAGGAGAACACTCCCTGTGGAAGCTGGAAAGGTAAAAGGAGGTGAGATGGTCTATGTTCCAGGTACAGGGGCAGCTTGAGCCCAACTAAGGGGCAGAGTGATATTAAAGCCAGGATCTGTGCAGTGGGAACCACCAAGAGAGGGCTATCATGAACTAAGCACTGTCCTCCACCCAAGCTTGTCCATCCTGTGTTTCCAGAGTCCCTGATCTCTCAGTCTGACAGCCCAGGGTCCCTGCTCTGAACTCCTGAGGCAGGCTGGGCATCCCAAAGCCCTGGGGAAGTTCGGAGTGGGTCACATGCATGCCTAATTCTCTCTTCCAGCACCCTCCCAGTTGAAAAGATCACCCTGCTCTCCATAACCCCACCACTCCCCTGGATTATGTCTGCAAAGCCCTTAGAGTCAAGGATGATATTAACCCAGGTGGGAAGCCAAGAGGAGCTCTCAGGGAGGGCTGTGGTTGGCAGAGTCTGGAGGGGTCCTTGCTGCTCAGAGGCTGTTTTGCAGAACCCAAAGTCCTGTTGCTTCTCCATGGAGTTATAAACACCACACCAGAGATTGAGGTGCCAGATGAGGCTGGGCTCTTTGACTGTTTGGACCACTTGTCTGGCATTTTTGGTTGGAGTCAGCCCAGGGCACGATCAATGAGCTTATTTATTGATAAATTTTGGAGACAGTATCTCCTTATGTAGCTCAGGCTGACCTGGAACTTACTGTCCCAGCCTCCCAGGCACTGGATGTGAGCCACTGAGCCATATTTAGTATTTTCTTTGCATAGTCCATAAGAACTACAGGGTCAGCAGTTTTCACTAACAGTTACCTGTTCCCAGAAACCCCTCCTGCTCAGGGGGCTCTGGGATGGGTTCCACTTAGAGCTGAAAGGCTTGGTCAGCTGGACCCAGAGCCCCAGGCTGGGCTGCTGAAGTCTCTGTGAGCTCTCCATGAGTCACCTTCCATTGAGCCTCATATTTCTCGTCCTCCATCAGCTGTGGAGCACCACCATGGCTTTTTCCTCCCTCTCATCTGTCCTCGCCCCCATGGAGTACATGGGATCAGAATGGAAGCTGAGCATTTATTCTGTATTGGTCTTCAGGGGAACACTAGACCAGGAGACCTCCATCTATAGATCATGGTCCAACCTGGTCTATGGATCCTTCCTCTAGCAGATCTACACCACACCCTACCCAGCCCCCTGATTATGGCAGCCACTCCCCAGTGCCTATCACATCTAGTACTGCCAACCATTGCACCAGAGCTTCTTAAACTTTCCACATTCATGGACGCCTTTCTCGCAAGAATTTTACATGATCCTGGGTATCTAGGTATATAATACAAATTAAATATAGAGATAGATAATATAATACAAATCAAATATCTGCTGAAAATAAATCATAAATTTTTTAAAACAATTCTTTGGTATGCATATAATTTTACCATTTATTAAAAATGAAAGTGAATTTGCATATTAAGTAAAAAGATATGCTTTTTATGGGTACAATGTGTTTTGCCCACATGTACATAAGGATAGCCATGTCATGCAATGCCCATGGAGGCCAGAAGAAAGCATCAGATCCTCAGTAACTAGAGTTGCAGATGGCTGTTAGCCACCATGTAGGTGCTGGAAACCAAACCCAAGTCCTCTGCAAGAGCAGCCAGTGCTCTTAACCACTGAGCCATCTCTCCAGTTCCTATGCTTGCTTATTTTTATATAAAAGAATTAAATCTTGGCTGAATATTTGATAGTACAGGACACAGAGCATCTTCAACACTTTTCAGAGTTGATATTTTGACTTTATAATTGTCAATGTTGATAATACCACTTCATATAAACACATAGTACAAAATGGCAGAAATATGTTAAGGGTCATTTCAGAAATGGAAACTCTGTCTTAACTGCAACAAGGCAAAATTCATTAAATGACTTTTTAAATGAAACTGAAGCTAGCAACTCAAACAGCAGTTTTAACAATAAAACATTCTGATATAACACAATCCAAAAATACACTAACTTGATACATGCTGAGGAACGACAGTAGGAAAAGGTCTTCATTTTCCATATTTAAATTTCTTATTATTCTTTTTGTTGTGCGTATGTGTGTGAGCATGCTCACACCACAGTGCATTTGTGAGGGTCAAAGGATGATTCTGTGGAGTTGGTTCTGTCCTTCCACCTTTACACAGGTTCCAGGGATAGAACTCGGGTTGTCAGGCATGCCTAGCAAGCACTTTCCCCATTGAGCCATCTCACTGGCCCGATTTTTCACAATTAAACTATTGTTTCTATAATAGCAGAAAACTTAGTATATACTGTGAAAACACCACAGTCCATAACATATAATAGTCTAGATGCAAACATAGTTGTTTCAGACAGCGTTCACTGGTGGTGTGTGGTGAGAGCACAGTGCACTTGTGTGTTCAGCACTAAGGCTACAGTGCAGCTGAAGGATGCAATATATGGGTGATGTCAGAAACACCTTGGATTCATTCCACATTGATTTTGAGTTAATTATTGGTTCAAAAACCTTTTACGCATTTCAGACTTTGCATGACCCCTCCCCCTCACTCCGTTGCATGGATCTCAACTTTAGAGTTGAGACCCATAGTTTGAAGCTGTGCCCCTCAAACTCCCACCTTCAAGGAATACTTAGGATGCCACATAGACGAGTCCCTTTTTACTGGGTGTGGTGTCACACCCTTGTAACCCCAGCCTTCAAGGCTAAGACAGGAAGGTCATAAATTGGGTGCCAACCTGAGCTAAACAATGAGCTCTTGTCTCAAAAACAAAAACAGTCTTTTATCCAGGAAACTTAAAGAAGGGCCATTAAAACCCAGAATGGCAGCTTAACGTGGTGGCTCATGCCTTTAATCTCAGTGCTCAGGTGGCAGAGGCAGGTGGGTCTCTGTGAGTTCAAGGTCAGCCTGTCTACATAGTGACTTCCAGGTCAGCCAGGGCTACAGAGCGAAATCCCGTCACATAACAAGATGGCCGCCTTTGAGCAGAAGGCTCTCAGGACTTGGGAACTATGCTCAGGGGGATGGCCAAAGTCCAATGTGCTTCATGAAAGATGCCCTCCCGGTGCTTCCAGACTCACAGAAGTCCTTTGCCCTCCAAAAGGAAGTACTATGGGATGTCTCACAATGTCTGCAAAAAGTCTCGGCCCCATCTTCCAGGGCTCACAGGACCTTGGAAGGGACAGAGTGTAAGGAGTATAAATTTGAACCTGGAATAAGGGCAATGAAGGACAGGCTAGTGGTTCCATGAGGGACAGGGTGGTGTCTGCCCCTCACTGGGTATCCTCAAGGCTTCTCTGTGCAAGAGTCTGGGCTGCTGGCCCTAACCCTCTTCTTTCCTGTCCTCACCTTATGACCTTCTAAGTGGCTGCTATGTGTCCCTTCTACAGTGATGACTCCTACCTAGTTACCACCCATCAGACCTCACAACCCGAAGGGCCCCAGTGACTGCCTGTCTTGATACTCACCCAACAGGAACTCCCTCAGGACAGCTGACTTATCCAACTTAAATGAAAATCACAATCCCCTAACTCTGTAACAAACTCACAAAACTTTAAATCTCAGCTTTTCATCTGTAAAATAGGCTTGCCCTAAATGATTGCTAGGAAGTTTAGCCATACGGGGCAGTGACAGTCCCTGGGGAACTGGGAGTATGGGGTGGAGAGGGTTCTGAAAGCTGCTGGCAGCTCTGCCTATGGACACACAAGTTCCACTAAGTGACTCTGACTTTCTGTCTGACTCACAAGTACCCAAATCCCAGGCACTCTGGCAAGAACCAGGAAAGGTAGATTTATTCCCAGCTTGGAAGGGATTTATCCAGTTTTCCATCAAGTGGCTCAGGGTGTTCTGACAACTGGTCACAGTGAGATCCTGGTAGGGTCCTGGCTGCTGGGTAACCCAGGGAGTCCCAGATCCAGGGACAGGAAAACGAGGGCTCAGATGGGAGGGGGTGGGTGGGGCACTCGGGTCTTAAATATAACCCCAGGCCATGTTTCCTGGATTAATTGTGTTTTGCCTCTTGAGAGGCAGCCGAAATGAGGAACTAGCCAAGACAGGGGCCGCCTGGAAGTCCTAGGAACACAATTGTTTCCATGATGAAAATTAAAATTGTATATTTTTTATGTTTAAAAAAGCAAGCGCTCCAAGGTCATATGTTGGCTCCAAGCCTCCTGGAATCCAGGCTTGTTTGCTGTTCTTCAAGGTGACTGAATGTGGGGGCCCAGAGGCCAGCGTTAGCTGGAGGCTGTTCCTGGGAAGATGATTGAGACATAGACCCCACAGGACATTCATTCACCCCAGCTGTTCCAGCCATGAGTGCTCACAAGTGCCTAGGAGGATCAGAGGGCAGATTCAGTGGACGTGTCCAGCCCCAAGATGCAGGGAGACAGACTCACTGCCACTTTTCAGTATAAGTTCCTGATCCCCAGGCCAGGCCACTGAAGGGACAGGAGGAAAGGTTCTTTGACCTCTAGGCTCCAGTTCCAGAGTATCTCCTCCAGAAGCAAATGGGCCTGCCACGAGAATGTAAGCAGCTGAGTTAGGGCTGGGGGGGAAAGCTCAAAGGGTAAGAGCGCCTTCTGCGTGAGCATGAGGACCTGAATTCAGATCCATACAACCCATATAAAAACTGGGCATGGTGCCTGTAACCTCAGTGCTCTGGGGTGCAGAAACAGGAAGGTCGCTGAAGCTGGCTGGCCACCATCTTAGCTCCAGGTTCAGCAAGAGACCCTGTCTCAAAAGGAAGAAGGCGGAAAGTGAAGTGGCAGGACACTCGAAGTCCTCCTCTGGACTCCACGTGCACATGGGCGCGTACACCCCACACACATATATGCAGACCCTCCACACAGGCACCACACATACACACACACATGCACAGACACTACACACACAGATGCCACACAGACACCACACATATACAGACACTACACATAGATACCACACATACATATACACACAGAGACACTATATACAGAGGCACCACAAATACACACATACATACACAGACACTACATACACAGACACCAAACACACACACACACACACACAGATGCTATACACATGGACCACATAGACACCACATATATACACATACACTACACATATACACAGACACTACACACAGCAAAGGCAGCACACACATACACATACACACACAGGTACTATACACACAAATACCACACATACACACATACCACAGATACACATACATATACACAGACACTACACACACAGACACCAAACACACGCACACACATACACACACACACACAGAGGCACTATACACATGAATGCCACACATATGCACAGAGACTACACACAGACACCACACACAGGCACACACACACACACAGGCACTATACACATGGGCACCACATATATACACAGACACTACACACACAAACTAAAAACAAGTAACTGTGCTGATGTGCACACATCTGTGCGCCTGCTCCTAGCTCTCCCATGCTTTCCCTCCTCTTCCTCCTCCTCCTCCTTCTCTGCCTGTCTCTCTCACTGCCGAAATGACATCTTTGCCTAGAATGTTCACTGGGAGGCAGGTTGGGGTCCGCCAGTAGGCAGAACTAAGCCAAGAGTTCAGGACTTGGGTCTGGAGAAGCTGAGGGACCACCCACTGGGCCCTCCTCACTCTCACCCCCTTCCCCAGCCCTCTCTGGTTGGGGCGGGGGAGGGCGTGTTGGGATACAAGGGAGCATTGTCCCTCCTTCATGCCCAGCCTCCTTCCCCCACATGTGTCCCCCAGCCCCTCTCAGCATTCTGGCAGCCTTCCGCCAGCACTCCAGAGAGCATGGCCTCATGGTCAGGCCATTGTGTTGACAAGGCTGAGCTTCCTGGCCACCACTGCTGTGCATTCTCGGAGGCTGCTGCCGGTTTGACTCCTCCAGCTGTGGATCCCCTGGCCTGCTCTTGGGGAGAGGGAGGTGTGAGGATGCTGAGTGGGAGAAGATCCCGGAAGCAGTCTGCCTTCCCAGTGGTGATCCTCCTGGGCAGCAGGCCGAGGAAGGAGTAATATGGAAGCACCCAGCAAGACTAGCTCTGTATGAAGCCTCTTACACCCGATATTTAGACCACTGTGGCCCCATTATCATCCTGTGATGGTTAGTTAGTCTTCATGATCAACTTGGCAGGACTTAGGATCGTCATGGAACAGACCTCTGGGTGTGTCTGTTGATGAAGATTTTTCCAGAAAGCTTTAGCTGGAGTGGGAAGATGCGCCCTGAACACAAGCAGAGTCAACCCATGGGTCCCAGAATGAATTAAAAGCAACCAGGAGAAGGTGAGCTGAGCCCCAGCATTCATCTGTCTCTGCTTTCTGGTGTGGGCGCAGTGTGGCCACACCTCACACCCCTCCTGCCGCAGCTGGAGCTGCTCTCACCACTATACCTTCGCCACCATGATGGGCTGTGCCCTCAAACTCTGAGCCAAAAACAAACCCTTCCTTAAGTTGCTTTTGTCACAGCAGTGGGAAAAGTCACTGATGATATACATCCCCATTTTTCAGACAAAGGAACCCAAGATCTTGACTAGAACTCTGCAGGCCCCAGGACTGTATTCTTAAGTTCCTTCCTGTGGCAGCCAGGACCAAAGCCCTTCCCTGCCCTAAGTTGGTACCAACAGGATCCACTTCATGGGTGTGCCTGTCATCATCCATCAGTTCTGAATAACACAGGAATCTTTTGGGTTTGTACTGGACCCTGCCAATCACACTGTAAATGGAAGCTATGCTCAGCTGCCTGTTAGGTCACTCTGGGAAGGAAGATTTACTTCTCTCTGCCTACTATCAATTCTTGATGACCAGCTGTTTTCATAGTCCTCTGTCTGGATGTCCACAAGGGTCATCTGAGCTCCCCCAGTTTGGTCTTTGTGTGTGTGTGTGTGTGTGTGTGTGTGTGTGTGTATGTACATATTTGTGCAGGGGGACTTGAGTACACCCGTGCAATGGCACACATATGGAGGTCAGGTTACCTGGCCCTTGAACTTCCCTGCCTCTCCTCTCCCCTTGTAGGCATGCTGGGATTATAGACACATGTGCTATACGTCCAGCTTTTATGTGAGTTCTGGGGATTTGAACTCAGGTCTTCATGCTTATGCAGTAAGTACTTCTACTCACTGAGCCATCTCTCTAGCCCTGTTAGTGTCTTTCTCAGGACAGTGTCCATGTGAGAGAGGCCAAGTCAAGAGCAGCCTGGCAGGAGGCATGCTGGCCCGGGAGCCCAAGGTAGCTAGAGGTAGCACTTTGGGGCCCTTCCAGTTCCTCTGTCTCCTGAAGATTGGTATATGTCTCTGACTCTCCCAAGCCCTGAGCAGTCGGCAAGGCCGTAACCGTCACCTAATTTAAGGGTCTTACTTACTCAGAGCCACGGACTCCCTCGCCAGGTGGCTTCTGTAGACAGTGATCTTTAGGCTCCCGGTGGCACACTGGACTCTGGGCCTCCTGCCCATGGTCACTGCCCGCCCAGAAGGGCAGGGTCTCTACACTCAAAGGATGCATGAGGCCTCCCTGAATTCTGGACACTGTGGTGCAGGCCAGGAGAGGCCCCTGCACTGTTCAGGAAAGGGAGCGGACATTAGTTCCTTCTCAACTCTACTGATGTTCCCTAGGGAGAGCTTGAGGGATTTACTCTGTTTTCCCATGGGGAGTGGAAGGATCAGAGCAGCAGGACTCTCCTGGATGTCTTTCCCTGCTTTGAGTCTCCATATTTCAAGGACACATGTAGATGATATATCCTGACTGGGTTGAAGATGTTTGTGTCTTGAAAACCAGCACACGAAGCCTGTTGTTGAGATTGGGAGAAAACTCTTGGCCATATCTGCCATCTACCAACATCCTGTCACCTCAGCAGTGAAGACCCAGTGGGCACTTTGCTCCATCTATCTTGGGTTAGGGAACTTAGCTTGAATTTGGGGACAGGAGAAGGAAGCATCTGACTGCCAGGCCCACTCCCCACCAGGGGGGAGGAGAGTTATCAAAGGAAGCAGGTGGAGGAGAGTCAAGGCCATCAGATCACCATAAATAACCTCCCTGTCCCACTCTCCACCCTGGGGCTGCCCCTCCTCTCTGGAGGCACAAAGATCCCTGTGCATCCCGCCCCCCAACACAGCAGGTAGATGTGCCTGTCCAGATCCTCTTAATGGGTAAGTTTGAGTAAGGGGACTATAGGACCTCAAGTTACTCATCTGTGAGTCCTGCCACCCTGAGGACTTGGCTTATTGTCACTGCCCAGTACATATTTGCTGAATGAGGGCTTAAATAAGAAGGCTCCAGAAAGGAAGGTTTTGGAACATTCTAGAGCCTGTGCTTTAAGAGCTGTCTTAGGGTCAAGGATGTAGGTAGAGTTCTTGCACAGCATGCAGTTAGATCCCTAGCACAGCATAAACTGGATATGGTGGCTCATGCTTGGAACTCCAGCATTTGGAAGGTGGATGCAGGAGGTGGATCAGAAGTTCAAGGTCATTCTTAGCAAGTTCAAGGCCAGCCTTGGCACACAACTTTAATCCTAGCACTTGGGAGGCAGAAGCAGGAAAAGATCAAGGTTAGCCTCGTCTACATAGTGAGTATCAGGCCAGCTGGGGCTACATGGAGACCCTGTCTCAAAAAACCAAAACAAACAAAAAGTCTAATTCAAGTGTCAACTTGTCAGCTTGGTTAGGGAATGAGTCAAGAGTCTGCTAGATGTAGGGCTGTGTGTTAGAAGTGACAACAGAAAACAAACAGATCATAAGGGAAGTAACAGGAAGAAAGCCATCTCAAGATGGGTTACACAAAAAGGAATATACCATTCACATCAGGTGTAAATTCGGGGGGAGAATGGATTACAGGATTGGCTTGATCCAGTGGCTCAAAAATGTCACCAAGGGCCCTCCCCTCTTTCTGCCATTCAAGGTGTTAAGTCTGTATCCCAAGGCAATTCATTTCCCATGAGGTTTCAAAGTAGCCTTCGGAATCTCCCCTGACTACATAGGGGGTAGAGAGAGACACAGAGTCAGAGACAGAGACAGAGACACAAGGAGAACATCTCTCAGCAATCTTTAGAGTCACTCTACCTGGTCCATTGACTGTGGCAATGGATGCAGTGTGCAGGTGGCATAATCAGAGCAGTATCTGTGTCTACCTGAGGCCACTGTGTCAACAGCAGGAAAGCTAGATGTCGATAGAAAACAGGGTTCTGGGGCACGCCCTAGGGCATGCTGATTCTCTACCCCCGGTGGGCTGGAGCTCCCAAGAGCCCTGCTCCCTGCTTCCCTGCTGCTCCCTGCTTCCCTGCTGCTCCCTGCTTCCCTGCTGCTCCCTGCCTCCCTGCATCATTTGGACCATGGTCACTAGACCGTGATGTAGGTATTGGCATGTTTGTCTGCCAGCTAGAGGGTGAATTTGGTGGATACAAGAACCACATCTTAGGTCCCCTGGTCCCCCTGGGTCCCCTGAGTCTTGGAGCTTTCCTCAGGCCTTGGTCTTAATTCAATATGTTGAGTGACAGTATCTGTTGAGTTACAGAACCTGGAGAGAGCTCATGAAACAACAGACGTCCTGCTGCCCAAAAAGGCCCTAACAGCTTCCCAATTGTCCTGAAATACATGTTCTTTTCCTCTCGTGATTTCTAATTTGGGAAGCTCAGCATGTTAATTCCCCTACAGGATGGGGGCAAGAGACAGGACTCCAGGAAGTGACTTACAGGGGCCTTACTGCCTCACTTCCTGCAGGAGCCAAGGAGGGCCGAGGTGAATAACATCCTCCAGGTGCCCTGCTCCCCTCCAGCCAGGGAGACATAAACTGTAGCCCAGTCACTGCATTCATGCCCCAGAGACACAAGCCAGCAACCAGAAACCTGGCACCTCAAAGAGTCGTCACATCACAAGCCTCAACTCAGTGACTAAAAGTGGCCTTGGACAGGGGTCAAAGGTTCACCTGCCAGAGGACTCTCAGGGAAGCCGGATCCTATCACACTCTGCTCCAGGAGGCCTTGGGGTCTCCAGACCCCAGAAACAGCTACTTAGCCAAATCTCACCAACAGAAGACCCACAGCTCCCCAGGCCTCCACCACCTCACCAAGCCTGTCCCAGGGCCCATGAGGGTAGAAAGCTCCCAGGCCTCCACCCACCTATCAAACAGGACCTAAAAATACCCACAAGGAAGCACTTAGCCACATGCACACTGGATCCTTAATGGGGGCACTTTCCAGACTTGGTTCTCACAAGCCAGCTGTATAAACCTACCCCTCAGGGGTGGCTGGTAAAATTGGGTCAGAGCACAAGAGAGGGTTAGGAACTGCGAAGAGAATCGTGCCTTCCAGGCAGCCCTGGGCTCCACCTACTGTTCAGTCTGTTTGGCTGCTGAGAAAGCAGAGGCCAGGGAGAGAGGTAAGCAAGAGCTTGCAGGTAGACTTGAAAACTTCAGGCTGCCTGGTGGTGGTTTCTCTTTTCCTAGGCCTTTCTGAGGCCAGGAGGACAGGGAGAGAGTGAGAAGGAGAAAGGAGGTGTTTCACTTTCCAGTCAGAATTGGGGGTCTGTAGGGTCCCCCAAAGGCCTGGGTATTGAAGGTTTGGTCCCCTGTCTGTAATGCTGTTGGGACATGGTAAAACACTTAGGAGGTGGGCCTCCAGTTAGGTCATGGGGGTTGGGGGTGATGGTGATGTCAGACCCTGGCCCTTTCCTCTCTCTCTTCCTGCTTTCCAGCCGCCATGAAGTGGGAAGCTCCTGAGTCTCAACCTCATGCCTCCAGAATGTTCTATTGCTGCCACAAACCCAAAGCAACAAGCTGAGTGGCTATGGGATGGAACTCTGAGCCACAGTAAATTTTTCCTCCTTATAATTTGATTACCTCAGAAACAGAGCTAACTGCCACACCTAGGAAAATAGGAGGAAGGTCGATGTTCCATTCCTGAATCCAACACACAGTGGCCTGGGGGGTAGGGGAGAGATGAGAGACCTGGGAGATATCTCTCATGAAAGACATTGTATTATATCAATAATTCTTAGAAATATAATGAAGCTAGAAAGCAACTTGGCCAAAGGAGTAAGAGGAAGCAGGAGGGAAAGAAGGAGGGAGGGAGAGAAGAGAGGGAGGGTTGCAGGAGGGAGGAATTATCGAAATCTCAAAAATGTGGCAAGATGGAAATTTCTCAAAGGCTGTGATGCTAATCTCCCTCTCCCTGTGGCTCAGCTAGTGATCAGGCTGTGGGACTGGTCCTCTGGATGGAGGCAGCACCATGTGAACTGGTTTTAGGATGGGACCCCAGAGTAGACAACCAGCAATCCTCACCCTACATCCACCATGGACAGACCTCAAAGGGTCTTGAGGTTGCTCACCTAGAAACTTTGAGCAGGAGGCGGAGGGTACAGGAATGCAGGGTGCCTGGTCACACATTCACTAAGAACTCAGGAGCCAGAGCTAATATCCCTTCCTGGCCTGCAGGCCTGTTTCCATGGTGACGGAGACCCTCATGCTGTGCAAACCGGGAAGGGAAGTGGACCCCAGGTCCCTGGGAACCCAGCAGGCTCTCCCCCACCTTCCCTGATAGCCCCTCAACCCCCAGCCCCTCCTACTAGAGTCCTTTGTATATAGCTGAAAATGCTTCTGGGGGCCCTAGGCCTCCTCTGAACCCCTCCTTCTGTCTGCAGTGGCACATCATGTTCTTCCCACCCACTGACTGATCTATTCCTGGAGAAGCGGGGGAGGGGAGGACACGACAGGACTAGTTAATGAATCCCCTGCCTTAATTCATTATTATAATGTCTTTCAACTTGGAGGACAGAGGGCTGCCATGTGCTTAATATGTTTTCATGTCTACAAACACATTCTCTGCTTGGCAGAGAAAGAGGAGGTCTGTTTTAGATTTATTTGCATTGCAGACTGATTTGTAAAGACATTAGCATAGGGGGTACTCTCCCGCCAGGACCCGGGTTTGGCCTTCTTGCACCCCTGCTTCTCCCTCTGAGCCCCCCAGTCTCCCCACTCTGCCTGTTCCCCTTTCCTAGCACCTCCTTTTGGCTGAGTTTGCATCTATCTCTTCCTTACACCCAGCCTTTCTCCAAAGCTGACAGGGCTCCTGAGGCAAAAGGCTGCTGACAGGTGCTCTCCAGGCTGCGGTCTGATGGCTTTGTGCATCAAGTCAAAAGTTTCAAAGAACACCATGGGTAGAAAGGAGGTACACTGGGTAACCTTTGACTCATTTCTTTGTGGCACCCCACCCAGCTGGCTGATGGGGTACCACAAAGGTATTCTAAAGAGAGACACTATGACCCTCCCTTTGGTTATCAGAGCACTGAAACAATGAAGTTCCCCCAAATTGGAATTTGCCCAAGAGTCTCATGCCAGAAGGAGGAAAGGGTTGAAGCCTGGTCCCAGGAAGAGGAGAAAATTGTCTCCCAGGAAGAGATGTCACACAGTTCTGACAACTTGTCAGACTATGTTGCAAGAGAAACCACAGCGGGGACAACTATTGGGTCAAGGAATCAGGGCCACACCTTAACTAGAACTGTTTAGTTATACACACCTCCTGCCCTCTACTTAGACTTAAACCTCCTGTCGTTACTCCAGACTTGGAAGGTCACTATGCATCATTATTTGTTCCTCTTCCCAATTTGGCATATTGGGAAATCTTTGCTTTTTACTCTGACTTGTCTCAATGGGCACATTAAGGACAGGTGGCCAAGCCTAGCTTGTTAGGGCTGCCAGCGCCCAGACTCTGACCCTAACAACTACAGTAATGCCATAAGAGGGGAGAAGTTACCAGGGGAACCTTGGGTTAATAAAATACTTTTGGTCTATCATAGCCCCAGCTGGGGAATCCCTTTGGAGAAAGCATCCGGCTCTGCCTGTGAGTGAGGAAAAGCTATTTGGGCTCCAGCATCTTTACAAAGAAGAAGGCGCTGAAATAAAAACAGTGCCACAAATCACTCCTCAATGAGGTGAGAGTCTCCACGGCAACCTGCCCAGGGCTGAGCACCATGGAGGCAGGAGCTGTACGGTCACCATGGAAACCACATCCTAGAAACCCATTGGTATTGGTCCTTGTTTGCCTTTGCAGATGAGGTGTTGTGGGTGGGGCTATGCATGCAGAATCCCTGGAGGACTGGGGTGGGGGGATCAGAGTGAGGAAAAACATCTGAGGTGTAGGAGAGAAGAGGGAAGGGGAAAGGGTAGGAGGAAGAGATGAAGAAAGAGAGCAGGAAGAAGGGGGAGGTGAGGAAGGGACTAGCACTAAGCCTTGCCAAAGCGCCCTGTGTGGGGAGTAAGGGAATGTGCCACTGAGAGAGGTTGACCCAGAGCCCAAATGAGGCTGAGCAGGTGTAGACAGGTGCCACCATGTTGTTCGAGTGCCCAAGCACAAGGTGCAAGCTCATCCCCAAAGCTAGCCTGTGGCTCTAATCACTCTCAGCAACCAGTTGGCTGGTCCCTTTTTCTGTAAGCTAAGTGGCAATTGAGTGCCTAGCGCCACCTGCTGATGGGCCCTGGAAGCAAGGCAGGTGATCAGAATTGGCTGGTAACTATCTAGTGCTCTCTGCAAGCAGGTCTGGGACTAGGGTCCTCCTCCAATCCCTCTTGCGGGGGAGAGGAGGGTTGGGGAACTAAGTGAGTTCAGCCATAGAGTGAGCCACAAAACAGCCGGCATGGAGTCAAATGAGTCACCAATCAGCCAGGTGACAGCCAGTCAGTGGCATCTCTGGGCTGCAGTGCCTGTCCACACCATGGAGTTTGTGTGAAATTCCCTGTTAGGATTCTTGACTGGTTGCAGTTTCTGAATACCTTGAGTTCAGCCAGCATCAGTCCTGACCTGGAAAACGTTGTTGCATCTGAGGGGAGAGAACACCCTAGAAACACCCCACCCCGTGTCTGTCAGTATCTGTGTGGTACAAGGGAACCTGGAAGGAGGGCACCAGAGCTTCCCATCCCTTTCCCTTAGATAGGGAGCCCTGAGAAGGAGGCAGGAACCAGCACACACCACTCTGCAGATGGACCCCAGCCCTAGACCACTGTGGCTGGCCTGCCTTCTGTAGTCTGAAAGAGCCCAGGGACCCTCAAGGTGCCTAGAGGAGGAGAGCTGGGGACCCAGAGTCTCCCCATGGTGACGGGCCTCATCGCCTCTTGGCACAGGAAGGATGCTCCTTAGTGAATGGGAGGGAATGGGAGGAATCCACTGTTCCTGTTGCTGGCCATCCAGGGGACCAGTACTAGATACAGGCTGGAGGGATGGCGGTGCCCCTAGTCAGGACAGCTAGGTCCACAGCCCAATTTTCCCTCTTGGCACTCCCATACCCTTATTCCTTCTTCCTACTAGCTGAGGAAGGTCTCAGAGCCAGGGTTACCCCTCAGGGCCTACCAGGGATCAAATGGGGTCACACATACAATGTCCTTAGCACAGGGCCTGACCCACAGGACCACACACATCCTTGACTCAATTCAGACGACTCCCAATGGGGCCCACTCTGACTTCTTACAATACCAAAAGCGTGTACACAGCACAGTCCTGAGTATTCCTTCCATCCACAGCTTTAATGGGCACCTACTGCATGCCAAGTCCATGCCAGACAATGGGGCCTGAATGACTAAGAAATCAAATTAGATGCCATACTCCACATACCTTCTCCTCCATCAAGAGGCAGTCAATAGATGGCCAGACACCAACTAACAGACTCCAAGAAGTTATTCCCCGTCTTTAAGGAGAAGCAAAGATACCAAGGGAACATGTGACCAGGAGTAGAGGATTAATCTTTGCCTCTTCTTTCCTCTTGCTGGTAAGAACGAGGTCATGATGGCTGGAGCTTTGCAGCCATCCTGGATCATGAGGAAGAGCTGCTGGAAAAGAGGGACCCGCATCTCCGATGATTGCATTGTCTACTCCTGGCTTTTATGAAAAGGTCAATGATACTTGTCTTGTTTAAGAACTTGTTCAGAATTTGTCTGAACCCTCTGTCTGGAGTTGCTAATAAACGGGTTGTCTCCTCATTAGCCCGTAGGAGCTTTGGGAGTGCTTTCTTGGCAGAAGGGAGTCTCGGCAGCTTTTGGTTGAATTCTCTTACTTGAGTAGGACTTAGCAGAAGACAGAAGACTCACTGGACAAACCAAGGAATCTGGAATCTGGACAAATCAAGGAATCTGGAGGGATGAGCTAGAATGGGGTGTGGGGTGGGGCACTCTGCAGACACAGCTGAAGGAGAATGAGATGGAGAAATTCAGCAGGGAAGGATGGGCCTGGCAGAAGGGGCTCCAAGCCAAGGGAAGGCAGGACAACAGGCACCTTAAAGCAGGCACTGAGGCTCCTCAGGGCCGGTTCCCAGCTGACCCTGACCATTAATGTAATGTCAAAAGAAGACCCCAGAGTGGGCATCCACAGGCTCTGGGTTGAAATCCATCTCTTACCAACTGAGAGGGCTCAGGCAAGCTGCCTGGTATCTTTGAATCTTCAGTGAAAATGGGTAGAAAAATATGAACACCATCCTCCATGCCTTGCACTTGGTGTTTTGCCTTGTCCCTTGCTGACAGTGTCCGGATTTTAGTAACTTTGTCAGAAGAAGGCGGCTCCCCAGAACCAGCTAAGCCCCAAAGTGCAAGAGAAACCCAGCCCCAGGCTGCACAAGGCTTTCACACAGGCAGAATCCTTTGTGTCCCTCTGTGTGTGTGCAAGTACACATATATATACACGGGTATGTGGAGGTCAGAGGACAACCTCAGGTGTCCTTTCTCGGGTGACATTCACCTGTTTCTAAGACAGGGTCTCTCACTGGCCTGGAACTTGCCAAATAGGCTAGGCTTGCTGGTCAGTGAGCCCATGTCTTCCTGTCCCTGCCTCTCCAGGGCTGGAATTATAAGCATACATCCCCGTGCCTGGGGTTTTTTTGGGGGGTGGGGGGATTGTTCTGGAAATCGAACTCAGGCCCTCATTCTTACAGGGCAAATGCTTTACTGATCTCTCCAGCCCCAGGCAAATTTCTTGACAACAATATATTGGCAAGTAGCCATATCGAAAATATTTTCCACTTTTCTTTCCTCCCAGAATTTCAAAGCAAATTGTATTTTAAATATTCTTGACACAGGCATCAGTTTTCACTGGTGGGTACCCAGGAAGTGTTCTGATGGAAACCACCATCTGTGCCATGGTGCTACACCCAGGCCTGCATACACACCTCTTGCTGGACCAAGCAACTGCCCTAAGTGATGGTTTACAATGAGACAACTGAAGCACGGCTACCCAAAGATGCACAAAGTGGGAGATCTGCCCCACTCAGCAAGCACTAGGCCACAGATGCTGTGTGACAAATGGCAGTCATGTCACACATGTCACCTTTAGGAACAGAAAACAGTTGGCACTGGGCCCTCAGCAAAAACAGGATGCGAGAGGGGCTGGTAGGCAATGCTGGGTGATCTGCACTAGACTTGACCACCCCACCTAGACAACACACAGCCCTAGAGAGGAACCACATGGGCTAGAAAGTAACGAAGGCTGAAAGGCCACAAAGTCTGGATACGTTCCCGAAGTGACATTGTGTCAGACAGGTCCTCCTCCTCCAATGATCTGAGACACCCCAGCCTCAGGCTCCCAGATTCAGTGTGTCGGGGTCTGGAAAGGTGATTGCAGATCTGTTGCCTCCCAGCAGAGCAACCGTATCGCATCCAGGTCTTAATTTCATCTTCCCAACCTGGGTCCCACCCATGAGGAGGGTCAGTCCATTTTTCTTTGGAAGAGGATTAAATGACCGGAGGCCTATGATTGTTCCTGATATAAGACTCTGCCCTCAGTGAAACAGCAGTAAATTCGATTAGAATAGAATGGTGGGCACCATCAGGAATATCCAAGTGAGACTGTGGTTCTGCCCAGAACTGGCCACCAGGTGGCAAGATTAGACAACTTTCAAAACTGCAGTCTGCTGTAGGACAAGTCAGATGGGCTCTCTCCAGCACGTGCAGGGAACCTATAGTCAGTTGATAACTAAAGGCCCAGGGCTTAATCAATAACAGTTCATGATTTTCCTTCACCCTGATCTAGATGATCATCAAAACGAGGTGGCTAAGGAAAGGGACAGAGACACTAGCAGTGCCAAGCCCAGTAATAACTATTAAGCTCTGCCATGGGCAAGACCTGCCAGGCCAACACATTTGAGCTTTACAGGCAAAAAAGGCCGTTGGGGAACTCTAGCCCAGTCTGTTCTCTCTGCTGTGTGGTGGGTTATACAGGCCGTCATGGAACAGCAAGAGGCAGCTTTCAGGTGAGGCCCCCATCCTCTACTGAGCTAGGTGAAGGGCAGGTCACAGCCTCTAGGCTGTTAAGGGGATGAGGAAGTCCACTAGGCTTTGACTTCCCAAGCCTACTTTCACTCACATCAGAAGATTCTTCTAGAAGTCTGTAGGGGTGGACTTAAAGCCCAGGACTAAGTTGAAGCCCTCAACTGCATTCCAGCTCAGGCACTATGAAGCAGGTATTTCCACTGAGATCAGGGAGGTGGGGGGCGGGGAGCTCAGGGTCAGAGCTAAAGACCTTTGGGGGTCAACAGGGATGACACCCCCAGATATGACTGCTGAAGCCAAAATTATCCCAATGCCAAAATCCTATGGAATGAAGTTCTTTACTATAAAATGTGCCCCAAGATCAGTCACCAAGAGGAAAAAAAATCAAGCAGCAAGAAGCAGGAAATATATCTAATTTTTGTGACATATAAAAACTTAAAACTTGGGGCTGGAGAGATAGCTTGGCGGTTAAGAGCACTGACTGCTCTTGCAGAGGACCTGGGTTTGATTCCCAGCACCCACATGGCGGCTATGAACCACCAGAAACTCCAGTTCCAGGGGATCTGATACCCTCTTCTGGACTCTATGGGTTTTGCATGATATGGGTGCATTCACATACACCCAAGCAAAATTCTTCATACACATAAAATAGTTAAAAAAAAGAAGCGGTTGTACTGGTAGAATCTACATCCAGTGGCCTGTGTTTGGATCCTGCCTCTGACAGTTCTTAGTTACTGTCTATAAGGATTTTATAAAACACTAAGATTTTATAAATAAACACTAGGAAGCTGGGCCTGGTGGCACGCACCTGTAATCCCAGCTCCTTGGGAAGCTGAGGCAGGACTGCAAAGTTCAAGGCCTACATGGGCTACAGAGTGAGTTCAAGGTCAGCCTGGGCAATTTATGAGACCCATCTCAAAATTAAAAAGTAAAAAAAAGGGTTGGGAATATAGTTCAGCAGTAGACTGTTTGCCTAGCATGTACAAGGCCTTGGGTTCAACCTCCAATAACAAGAAAACAAAACAAAAAACCTGTTGTATATGGTGTCACTTGCCTACAATCCCCGCTACATGGTGGCATTCACCTGAAATCCCTGTAATCCCAGCACTTCAGAGGTAGAGGCAGAGGATCAGGAGTTCAAGACCGTCCTTAGGTATGCAGCAAGTTCAAGGCCACCCTGGGCTATGAGAGTCCATCTTAAAAAAAAAATACACAAAGGCACAAAGAATGGTTTTATGAGATGCAGCAGAGGCTGCTAAGGACAGGGCAGGGAGTGACAGTCTCTGTAGACATGTGTGTATGGCTTGATCCTTGAACCATGCAAGGGCTTTAACTTCCAAACACTGTATTTTTAAAAAGAGGCTGCCTGCAATCATATAGTAGCCACCTGCACTAGGATACTGTTACTCACAGGTGTGAAGTATCTGGTAAGGAGCCTGAGATATCAGAAGACAGCCCAAATGCATTCAGAGTACTGGAGAGAAATAGACCCTTCTGTCTCTCCAGGCCTCTGAGTCCATTCTAGAGTCTCATGAGGTGATGGCAGGTCCTCAGCACCCTTCTAATCCTATGAACTAACTAGTAAAGTGGTGTCAGAGTCAGGTTTAAAGCCTAGTCAGACCTAAGAATGCTGTTTTCTCTATGCTGGATTTACATATATGGTTACCAACAAGTGGCAGATAACACTCGCTTCCCATTTACATTGGCAATTGATGTTTACTTTTTAAAAGGAGTGAAACTGGGACTGGAGAAATGGCTCAGTGGTTAAGAGCACTTGCTGTTCTCCCAAGGGGCCTGAATTCAGTTCCCAGCACCCACATCAGGCAGTTTACAACCACCTGTAATTCTGGTCCAGGGGATCCAAAGCCCTCTTCTGGCTTCCATGGGCACTGCACACACATGACAGACACACACATTTACACATAATTTTAAAAATAAAAGAATAAAAATAATTTTTTAAATAAATAAAAATAAAGTAAAATCTAAGTTTCTGTGGGGAAGGGACAGCATAATCACATGCTAGCCTGTACTGCTCCACCTATCCCATCGGGGGCAGAGAAAGATGTGGAAAAGCCAGGGGGGTGCAGGCCCAGGCATGGCCCAGTCTCAGCAAAGCACACAGTCCTGACACAGGAGAGAGACTGCATTAGCCCCTCAGCTTCCAAAATTCTTCTCTAGCAACTAAGGCTGAGAATCACTGGCCTCCAAAGCCCAGCACCACAGCAACCATGGATTCCAGGTCCTGGGGCACAGCGGTCACTCTGGGGAGGCCCCAGCACAGGAGCTGTGGTCCAAGACACAGAATCTACTGAGGTGGCCTGTCAGAGGCTGGGACACATACCCTTTCTGTCTGTATTTCACCTGCTATGCCTGGTCATCTTTCCTTCCATCCTCAAATCCAGGCATCCAAGTGGACAGAGACTGGCTACCTACCCCAAGACTCCCCTCTCAAGACTTATAGTCCTCAGTGAGGGAGCCCGACCCTTGCCTACATCCTAAAGCCCCCAGGAGGGGAAGTCAGGACAGCATTCCCTAGAGGACGGGTAAAACTGAGCCACTATTTCACATGCCCTCGGGCTTGGTGTCTCCCTCTGGCACCCATCTCCAGGGCCAGGTGGAAATGTAGGGTACATCTTAGAGTCATTTCTCAGAACTTATGCAGAGAAGGACCCAGGAGGCTGCTGGTCCTCCTCAGAGATTAAGGGGAGAAGAGACAAAGTCAGGCCCCAGCAGTTCACTTCACCAGGTAGCCCAGCCAAGAATGGCTGGTGCCTTGCCCCACCCAGCTGCAGTACTGGAAAGCTGGTATCTGAGTTGGTGAGCCATGTAAGCAGGAGCAGAACCCAGCACCCCCAGACACTAGACACTCACCATGGAGATGGGGCCTTGAGGATTAGCCTCAGAAGTCTATCCTCCCTGAGGTTAGAACTCAGGATATCTTTCTTTGTGTCTCATGTTCAGTTCGGCCTGGCCTCAAACTCACTATGTAGTTGAGGATGTCCTTGAACTCCTGATCCTCTTTGCCTCTACCTTCCATGTGCTGGGATTAGAGGCATGCTCTCCACACCTGGTTTATGCCTTCCTGGGGATGGAACCCTGCTTCCTACATGCAAGGCAAACATTCTACCAACTGAGCCACATCTCCAGCTCCACCCGTGATTTCTGCCCACAGAAGAGCTACACTGGGGAGAGGAGATAGGCCTTCAGACCCCAATGGGACCAGTGTTTCTGCTCATAGGCACAGAGCTACACAACCCCAGAGGGCACCTCGCTGCCTCTTGCTGGGTCAGGCTTTCTCAGCTCTTAGAGAGTTTGAGAAATGAGGCAGAACAGGGGTCAGCCTGCCCAGAGCCCAGGACCAGGGGACTGAGATGCCTCCAGCCCTAACACCCCCGCCCTGCAGTCACTGCTGCTCCGGCCTCCTGCCTCCAGCATTCCTCCAGGAAATGAGGGCAGCCTCCTGTCCCTGGGGTCCCTCATCCAGAGAAGATGAAAGCCTGCTCCCTACTTCCATGAGGCACTGGATTCCCTCACAGGGTGTGTACTCTGGAAATGGGAACTGAGCTCTAGAAAGGGAAACAGTTCTAAGCACCGACTCCTATCCATACACCCAAAGGTGTTCCATGTATTGAGTCCCACAACTTTGAAAGGGGAACTGAGCCCCAGAGAGTCCCACTGAGAATGCAAGGGGGCTTGGGGGACTAGGAAGCAGGGAAGAAAGTCTGCTGTGGCTAGGTGGGTGAGTGGACAGACAGGGGCAGGGGATGTCACTGTGAACAGCCAGGACACCAGCTGGACAGCAACTTCACCTTGCCAGGATCCTTGAACAGCTGACAGCTAGATCCCACCTTCCCCTAGAAGGGCCTAGTGTCCCCTTCCTTTATGCTCATCAGAACTGGAAAATGTCCCAAACATCACCAACAAATGAAGACTCAAGGAGTTCGATCCAACAAAAAGCTCCCAGGGTAAGTGTGTAATAAAGGCCACTGGGCCCTCCAGCAGTGGAGATAGGAACTGCTAGGAGATTGTTTCCAAGCAGTAGACCAGGCCCAGAAGAGGGGGATGGAACCATCTCTGCCTCATCTTTCACAGCCTCTGGCCACTCTCCCACACGGCAACCCTCCAGGGACCTCAGCCAGTAAGATGCCCAGTGCCAAGGCTGGAGAGGTCCTCAGGCTCCCAAGTCTCTCAGAACCAGAACCATCAGCCCACTGGACCAGAACTATAACCACTTACTGCCTCTCCCAAGGGGTTCACATGAAGACCCAGAGTTCAAGAGCCAAACCCAGGCTTCTTCTCAGGAAAAGTGGACTGCCTTATCCCACACAGGCTAAGGATAACTCACTGTGGTTGGGGCTTCTGAGAGCCACTGAAGGTTGGAGCACACTAGTCAGCCTCTGAGCAGAGCCCCTGGGCAGGGAAGACACCAGACTTGTACCCTGTTCTTCCACACCAAGGCTTCCCCAGCTGTTCTGGTCCAAGGACCCCTTCTCCAAGAGCTGACCTTGAAGTCAGTGTGCCTAAACGTCTCTCAGCTTCAGGCAAGGGGTCCAGGCCTGCTCCTCACCTCCCAGGTCCTGATCCTATTGAGAAAACCTCAGAAACCACCAAGGTCAAAGGTCCATGCTGCTGCCCACTCCCCAAACCCAACTCACTCCTCATCTACATTCCCCAGGTCCTAGACCTTCTGGCTGCCAAGCGATTTACCAGCTTCTTGTAATGAACTCATGTTTACTCAAATGTATTTATTGAAAATATCACAATAAACAGAATGTCAATCCCCCTTGTCATAAATAAAGGGACCCAATAGAAAGACACCATTAAAACAAGAGTGCTATAAAAATTTGGACACTTCCCCGCAGCTCTAAGCCCCAGGCCTGTTCCTGGAAAGGGGAGTCAGCTCATGTTCTGGGGAAATTACAACACACTGGCACCACATTGAGCCTTTCTTACCCTAGGCTTTTGCTTCTTAATGGAGATGCTGTACCCCTTAAAAACATCCCTGGAGAGCCAGGGTACCCACTCATACTTCAGGTGATACCAGACTAAAGACTCCCTAGGTCTCCTGCTTAACACAGCAGGGAAATTCACACCCATTGCCCCATCTCTGATCACACTTTCCAGGCACCCCCAGCTCCCTCCCCATGTGCTTGGCCTCACACCAAAGCCCAGCCAGGCCCACTCAGCACACCCGCCCTCATGAAGCCCCCAGAGGTCACCGCTGGCTCAGGTGGGACACCAGGTAGACCAGGCCCACAAGCAGGAGGCCACGAACACCCAGCATCATGAGCAGAAAGAGCAGTAGGATAGAGGTCACCGGCTCCACAGCGTGGTTCCCGAGATGCCACTGGGGGAAGCCCATGTTCACCAGCTGCCGGTTGAGGTCATTGAAGGGGGACTGTGCAGCACCCAGCCTGGCACCTGCCTGCTGCTGGCGGGGCCCAGGGCCCCCTGGAGGGGCACCATGGCCCCTGTTGAGAAAGCCCTGGAAGGTGAAGACAGACATGACAAACGAGTCCAGAGGAATTGTGACACCAGCCAGGAGGAAACTCAGCCTGTCCTCCCCCATGGCCACCCTGGGTCACCCTTCCTTCCCCAGAAACAACCAAGTCACAAGCTCTTGGAGCATAGAGAACTGTTGTCTGCATTCCCTATGTCCTACTAGAGAGAAGATGGCCAGGATAGAGGGGAAAGACACATTGCCAGTAGATGCAAGGCATAACCCTGAGGTGGGCATCCTTAACATTTGGCCCTCTGTATTCTGAAGCCAACCCCTCATGTGCTCCATTGTCAACTCTCTCCCTCTAATGCTCCTGAAAGAAAGAGGCTGGCTCCTGTGGAGTTCACTAAAGGAGGATAAACCCCTCAGACTGAAGTCTGGGAGGCTGCCTGGAGGAGGTTCCTTCTCCAGGAGGCAAAAGCCAGGCAATAAATCCACTGCATTCTGCCCTACCACCCCCACCTGACTCTCTTGACCCTCTGCGTTCCAGAGAGCTGATGGTAGGTGCTGAATGACTAGCAGGAGACACTTCTGGGAGCTGAGGCCAGCAGCTGCCCTTGCCCGCAGGATAGATGCCTACCTGCCGAGGAGTGCTTCCTCTCTGTGGAGCTGTGGTCCTCACCCGGGGGTCATCATCCTGAACGATCTCCCCATTGGCCAAGATCCGCACCATCCTGCCAGGAGGAGCAAGTCCCTGCTGGGCTGTACCTACAATGCATAGCCAGTTAGAGGTTGATAGAAATCAGGGTCTCGGAGGTCCCCTTCCCAACAGCCCTTACTAATCCCTGCCCAGGATCCCAAGGATCCATGGTCAATCCTTCCCCTAATCTCAGAGGGCCTGCTGCTGCAAATGAGTGACAGGGTGCTTTTCATTAATGGTCATATGGTAACCCACTGTGAGTAGGTGTTTGTCTGACTAATGAAAGGGGAGAAGTCTGAAAACTAATGTCCACCAGCAGCACAGCTGGGACAGAGCCCTCACTGTACCCAGCACTACAGGCAACCAAAGCACCCCTCTCTCAAGTCAATGAACCCAGGAAGAATGGAGGATCCTACGATCCTACACCTCTGGGCAATAGAGAGGGCAGGTGGGAGGCCTGGTTCTCCCATCCTGTGTGAGCACTGTGCAAGGGCACCAGGATCTCTCAAAACCTGATTTCCCTTTAAAGGGGGGAGAGAGAGAGAGAGAGAGAGAGAGAGAGAGACAGACAGACAGACAGACAGACAGACCCTGGTGCCTGGCCAGGCAGTACAGGCCTGTACTGAATCTTCAGCACTTCAGGAGGTAGAGGCTGGAGGATCTGGAGTTAAAGGCCATTCAAGTCTACCCAAGTCCCTGTCCCAACAAACAAAATGGGGGTGGGGAAGAGTCCCATTATTTTCTATTCTAACTTTAAAAAATTAAAGGGGGTGTTTCCCTAACACAGCTGCCCCACAGAGCAAACACCAAGGACCTGGGCCCTCTCCCTTGGGGACCCCCAGAGGATCTGGATTCCCATAGATCTCTCTGGTGGCAGACTCCACTGGCCACACACGGAAGGGCGGTCCTCTGCTGCAGAGGGCACGCCACCCCACTGTCCCGCACGGAGAGGGGGTGGCTACCAGTTCCCTCCTTTGGTAAGGTCAGGGTTCAGTGCCCCCCAAACTTGGGATGTGAGATGCTGCAATAGCTCTGGGAGAACTCGGCTCCGCTGACCCCGGGGGTGCGAGTGGGCTGAGGCCCTGCCACGCTGTCCCGAGTCTCTAAAGGTCCTTTCACCCGAGATGCGCCGCGGAGCTCATCTGAATTCTCAAGGCGCAGGGGTCACCCACGCCAAGGCTGGGGGGCCTCTGCGGTCTCGCGCGGCCGGAGTGGCACAAACCGGCTGGGCTGCAGCCCCGTGCACGGTTGCAGCCCTGAAAAGTGTTGCAGGCCCGTGCAAGGTTGCATCCTGCCGGCCCAGTGCAGGCCCGCGGTCGAGGTCTTCCGTGGAGTCCCGGTGCTTTGTCATCCCCGCAGGGTGGGCCACCTGCGCCGAGCTGGGGATGCTCTGGGCGGGGGCGCTGCGGCTACAGCATCCATCCCAGCCACACGCGGCTCCGGGACCAGGACGCTCCCGGGGAGGGATGAGGACCCGGCCAGCGCGTCCGGGACCGTGGACACCCACCTGCGGGCGCGGCTCGAGGGCCTCGGTGCGTCCACTACACGGCCTGGCCGCTTCCTCCCACCTGACCTCACAGGAAGCGAGCTGGAGGAGCGCGGCCGGGGACGCAGGGCTCCCTCTGCCGGATGCCTGGAAAACTGCAGCTCCTAGTCAGGGAGGACGAAGGGAGGAGCAGGAGGAAGAGGAGGGGGCAGGGGGTATGGATGAAGGAGCACGGGGGGGGGGGGG
>NW_008332825.1:792875-837853 GCF_000622305.1 Nannospalax galili
TAAGAATGAGGAAGGGGATACTTACCTGGCAGGGGAGACACCATGATCAGAAAGGTGGTTTTCCTGGGCAAGGCTCATCCATTGTGCTGACCCCTGCGATTTCCCCAAGTGCGGGAAACTGCATAATTTGTGGTAGTGGGGGACTGCGTCCACGCTCTCCCCTGGAAAAAAAAAGAATGAGGAAGGGAGACAGTGAGAGAGGGAAGAAGAGGAGGAGGGGGAGGAGGAGGAAGAGGAGGAAGGGGAAAGGAGGAGAAAGAGGAGGAAGGGGAAAGGAGGAGAACGGGCACAGGGAAGAGATGAGGGGGCCTGAGAAGGATTGAAAGGGTGGTAGAGGGGAGGGACAAGTGAAAGAATACATACAGTAAGAGAGGAGGAAAGGGAAGAAGAGTCCACAGAAAAGTCCAGGACCTGGGGTGCCCCCAGCTGGAGAAGAAAGAGCACAGGCTGAACCCCATCTGCCCAGATCTGCAGAGCAACTCACCCTGCCCCTTGAAGAGGACCCCCAGCCCTGGCCTTCAGGAGCTGCATGCCCCTTGGGGCATGGAGGCATGAACCACAGCCGGCAGGTCTAAGCCGGCAGCAGGCTTCCTGCAGGAGGTGTTTGAGGCAGGAGAGAGGTTCAAAGCCATCATTGGCCTCAAAGGAGTCTGAAGCCAGCCTCAACTACATGGCACTGTCTCAAAAGGAAGTGGGGGGCGGATAAAGGCACCTGCTGCCAAGCCTGATCACCTGAGTTGGAGCCCTGGAAGCCATATGGTAGGAGGAAAGAACCAGCCCTGTCAGCCTTCTCTGACACTGTTCTCGTGGAACACTGTTGTGGCCTCAGCATGGTGGGAATGTAGGCCTCCTGGATATCGCAGGCATAGATATCCATGTCTGGTGTTTCCATGGTGTTTTGCTACAGCAGAGCAGCCCTCCTCTGAAGGTTTTCTGTCTTGCTAAGTAGCTTTCCCAGCACTCTGACTAGGGCAGACTTTCAGATGGCTTTTTCTGTCTGCGGAATTGGCTGCTTCAAGGCTGCCGGTGCCGTCCGCTCCTAGTCTGAGATACAAGAGCGGAAAGGGAATCCAAAGGACCCCTTCTCCTGCTGGAGGGGTGTGTCATTTCCCAGGGGCCCCAAAAGCCCCTGCCTGCTCTCCTCCATTTTGAAGGTCTTCTTATTTTTCTGTTACATATAATGCCCGGGGAAAAGTGAATTTACCTAATCTCCCTGGATAGAGATATACAGTCTTAAAGTTACAGTAATTAAGATGTGATTGAGTACATGAATTATGAGGTACATGTCTGGGAACAAACCTAAAACCAGATTTATAATAAAGCGTAAATGTAGAAAAGTAGGAAATGCGTTGTATTATTTAAATATATTTATTAACATTTATTTTATGTGTATGAGTATTTACACCCTCATGGCGACTAAACAACCATCCTTAACTCCAGTTCCAGGGGATCCAACACCCTCTTCTGAGCTCTGCGAGCATTGAACCACATGGGTGCACTTACATACATGTCGGCAATACACTCATACACATAAAATAATAACGATATTTTTTAAGGGGAAACATACAAAGGGTTTTGCAGTACAGATGTGTGATGGCTAGTTTTAAATGTCAGCTTGCCATAGCTTAGAATCACCTGGGAAGAGAGTCTCAGTCAAGAAATTATCTAGATCAGGTCGCCTGTGGGCATGTCTATGGAGGATTCTCTTGTGCAATGACCCAGCCCACGGTGGGTGGCACCATTTCCTAGGCAGGGCGCTAACCTGTGTAAGAGTTAAGAAAGACAGTTGAGCAAGCAGGCAGGCAGCATGGGTGCATTTGTTTCTCTCTGCTCTTAACTGTGGATTTGAGAGCATTAGCTGCTTAAGTTTCTGCCTTAACTTTTCAGATAATGGATCACAACCTGGAGTTTTAAGCCAAATAAACCATTTCCTCCCCTAAGTTGCTTTCTATCAGACTATTTTATCACAGCAACAGAAATGGAACTAGAACAGATACTCAACAAAAAAACTCATATCTAGAGCATATAAAGACTATCTGCAAGTGAATAATACAACCAACTTAAAATATGAGCAAAAGAGTTAACCAGGCACATTACAAAAGAAATCTAAATGGCTAGTAAACTTTGGTAAAAGCACTCAATATTACAGATTTGAACCATTATGAAACACTACCACACACTGATCAGATGGACGGAGAGTAGAGAGTCTGACAACACCAAGTGCTGGTGATGCTGGGCAGCAAGATATTTACACTGCTGGTGGATGTGTAAATCAGTACACTCACTCTGGAAAACCAGTAGGAATTGTCTCAGAAATATGAGTGGGTTTTGTTACTTTTCTCATATTTATAATAACTAAAGGAAACAAGAGAGGAAGAACTTATTTTGGTTCATGATTTAAAAGGACATACTCCATGGGGGGAGTAGGGCACAGTGGTTGGGACCCCCATCTGTGGTGGCCAGCTGCTTGTTACATGGCACTGACCAGGAAGGGGAAATGGGGACAGGAAGCAGAATTGGGACAAGTCCCACCCCCAAGTGACCCACTTCCTCCAACAAGGCTCAATCTCTTAAAGTTTCCACAACCTCCTAAAACAGCACCAGCAGATGGGGACCAAGCATTCAAACACCAAGCCTGTAGAAGACATTTCACATTCAACCCATGACAATGAGGATTTGCATTCTGAGTGATGCAGGACACAGAAACGAATGCTCATGTATGCCAGGTCAAGTGCACAGGCAGTTTTTCATAATGGATACTGGAAAACAAATGTTCATCAGAGTAAAATAGATAAAGAAATTGTACTGGAATCATACAGTGAAATGACTATTGCCAACAAGGAGATTTAGCAGGTAAAGACACTTGCCACATAAGTCTGAGGAGCTGACTGTCATCCCCAGAACTCACATGATGGTAGGAAACAACCAACTCCCACAACTTGTTCTCTGACCTCCTCAGACACATTATGATATGCACATGCCCCCCACACCTCTCTCTGTCTCTGTCTCTCTCTGTCTCTCTGTCTCTCTCTCTGTCTCTCTCTCACACACACACACACGCACACACACACACACACACACATACACACACACACACACACACACACACACACCCCAAATAGATTTAAATTTTCAAGGGCTAGAGAGATGTCTCAATGGTTAAGAGTACTGGCTGCTCTTGCAGAACACCTGAGTTCAGTTCCCAGTTCATGGCAGCTAACAACTATCTTTAACTCCAGTTTCAGGGGATCTGATACCCTCTTCTGGCCTCCACAGGCATTGCATGACATTGGTGCACATGACATACATGCAGGCAAAATACTTATACACATAAAAATCAATCAATTTTTTAAATTTTTAAATAAAGACTGTGAACTCCAACTCTATGTGATATCATGGTTAAAACTTTAAAATACTATAATGAACAAAAGAAACCAGAATAAAATAAATCATATTGCATGATTTCATGTCTATCTATAAAGATCAAAATCAGGTGAAATTGGATGATGTTGCTCAAGGTACATGCTAGGGTCGAGTATTAACCACTTTTCTTGTGTCTGAATGAATTACTGAAAGGGAAGAACGCTCTATTTTGGCTCACAGTTTTGGAGGGTTCAGTCCATGGTGTCTGACCCCACACAGGAAGAACACCACAGTGATGGGAGCATGTGGTAAAGGGGAACTGTTCACCTCATAGTGAACAGGAAGCAGAAAGGGCAGGATAGGGACTGGGAAACCTGTCTAACTAGCAAAGGAACACCCTGGGACCTACTTCCTCCAGCTAGGGCTCACCTGCCAAGATAGCACCACAGCTGGAGACCACAAGCCTGTGTGGGTGGAGAGGGCATGCTAGATTCAAAACATAGCAGGTAGCAAAATAATTTTAAAGATTTTAAGATTTATTTTATTTTTATTTATGTGTAGGTGTATGTCTCTGTGTATATATGCATATGTGTGAAATTCACTGTAAAAGCCAGAACACCTGGAGTTATAGGCAATTATAAGCTGCCTGACTTGGGTTCTGGGGCAGCAAGTATTCTTAACCACTAAGCCATCTCTCCTGCCCCAGCAAAATTTTTTGGTTTTTTTTTTTTCTTTTTTTCTTTTAATGTGTATGAATGCTTTGCCTGCATGTATGTAAGTGCATCTTGCTCATGCAATGCCCATACAAGCCAGAAGATGGCATTGGATCCCCCAGATCTGGAGTTACAGACCATTGTTGCTGCCATGTGGGTGCTAGGAACTGAGCCTGGGTCCTCTGCAAGAGCAGCCAGCACTCTTAACCACTGCAAAGGCTTGGCATGACAGGCAGAGTGGGCCACGTGATGTTGACAGTGTTCAGTTTCTTGACCTGCTTGGTGGTTCATGGATCTTTGCTTTGCAATAGTCTGTTAACCTGCATGGGGAAGAAGAGAGCAGCAGAACAGAGGAAGGAGCTCATTTATTAGGAAGTGCTCAAACAGGTCTATTCTCCCACAGAGGCAGCTTCGATAGAGTGCATAGCTTCCAATGCTGGTGGACTTAGATTTGAATTTTCTGGCTCTGCCACCTCCTTGCTGTTTGACTTTGTGCAGTTTCCTTACTCTCTGTGTTGTGTGGCTCTCATCAGTAAAATGGGACTGATTATATGACTTTGTGTGAAGATCGGGAATTCTAGGCATGCAGGGAATACGGGAGCTTTGTTAGTAAATTCAAGTTCATACATTAATTCAACATAAAATCTCTTGAGTGCCCCATACTACCGCCCAGCATAGAACACCACAGGCAGTGAACTTGACCCCAAGATACAACTTTCAAAACTGGGTCTTCGCCCTATAGTCAGTGAAGCCATTGTTGTACACTTTCCCACCAAAATCCAGACCAGATTAGGTTTGGGCTAGCCTGCACCCTCTGGCCTAGCCAAAGTCCCAGCTTGAGGAGGGCAGTCATGTGATTGAAAATCAGGAAGCCCTCACAGACCCTCATTGGCAGCATGGTCCTACAGCTAGACCTGGTGCTCAGGGCCAGGATTTTCCTACTTCAGCATTCAAAAAAGTAGAAGATGTGAACTGAAGTTCCCAGAAAAAAAAAAAAAAAGGCCTATATGTTAAAGATTCTGCAGGGGTGATTGACTGATGAGAACTTTGTGACTGTAGACAGTTGGAATGTTACAGATCTAGACCTAATTATCTTGGGTTATCTTTAGTCCCCTTAATAGCCATTTATTGCTCACCTCTGTGTCTGATCTAACACCCTTGTGGCTATCAAGTAGAATGTTGAGGAATGTGTTAACAGACCACTAGCTCCCACCAACCCAAAAGCTCAGAATGTTACCAGACCACCGAATTTCCCACTTTGATGGAACCTGCCTATCTGACACTTCCACCAATGTATTTGAAAAATGCCTTGATTTATGACTTTCCTTTGTTCTATGACTACAAAATCTTAAAATACGTTCTTTAGGGTAACCTGAACCCATGCCCCCAGATTGTGCTCACTCATATTTGACTCAAGAATAAAGTACCTCATTCCTCTCGAGGTGAGAGCTGTGTTTTGCTGTGTTGTGAGGAAAGGAGAGCTGGAGTGTAGTGGAGTCTGCATGTCTTGACCGCCTTTCATCAGTCCACTGAGGAAGAGGCGGAAACAGAAGCGGGGGGTGGGGTGAGCAGAGGATGAGGCCTGCCCAGCCAAGGGCTTTTTGTGGGGTCTTAATTAAGCTCAGAGGCTCCATTGTTCCTTTCAGGGTGAAACATATGTTCAGGGCCTGACTGAGGTTTGAGACTGGAATTTCAATAGTGCTTAGCCCTATGACCTACCAGGGGAGGGAGGAGGGGGAGAGGAATAAACAGTCCCTAAGCAATACAAGAACTGACATCGTCTCCAACCTAGTGTCTCCCAGAGTCACCTTCTAGTGGAACAGGCAATAAACAACCAGAGCCCCTCCAACTCCCTGTGTCCCAGTGCAGGGACATGCCTGTGGGGTAAGGCAGAGCCACCCCAACTTTCCAGCCTGCCCTCAGCTGACTGTGACCTTCGGTGGGCCTCAGTTGCACAATGTGTGCCATTCAGGTGAGGCTAAGGGCATAGAGTCACCAGGACAGCTACCACCATGAGCAGAAGTCATTCGAATGGTCAGATGGCCATGGTGAGGGGCTTAAGGGAAACTGTGTAGGGAGGTTGGCACGTGTCCCTTGAAGTTTGAAGAACGCAGAAGCTGGTGCCTATGTCTCCTGGTGGAGGCTATCCCTTTGGAAACCATATTTCTGGGCCAGCAGAGCATAAAATTGCACAAGTAAGAACAAAATTCTACTAGTGTGTCACTAGGCGTGGCAGTGAGTGCAAGCATTCAGGTTTCTCCTCCTCGACTCCTGGGCCCAGAACTCCTGGCTATGGTAGAAACAAGACTGTCCTGGTTAGTTTTTATTGTCAACACAGGGAAGAAGGAGTCTCCATTGAAGGATTTCGCAGATCAGATTGCCCTGTGGCCATATCTGTGACAGGTTATCTTGATTGATGACGGATGTGGGAGGGCCCTGCCCACTGGGGGTGGCACCATCCCTAGGCAGGTAAGCCTAGGCTGTATAAGAAAGCTAGCTGAGCATAAGCAAAGCTTTGTAGCCAATACAGTACTCCTCTCTGCTGAAAAATGGAGGGGAAGTAAAGCTTCTTTGAAAACTACAAAGCTAGGCTGGAGACATAGCTCAGTGCTTGCCTAGACTGCACAAAGTCCTTGGTTTGATTCCCCAGGACTGCTTAAACCAGGCATGGAAACACACCATGTCATCCCAACACTTGGGAGGCAGAGGCAGGATTGGACCAGCCTCAGTGACTTGAGACTCTGTCTCAAACACACACACACACACACACACACACACACACACACAATTTACCTAAGTCACATGATAAAAATACTGCTACAGGACGGCTCAGCAGTTAAGAGTGCTTATTGCTCTGGTAGAATTGTAGAGGACCTAAGTTCAGTTCCCAGTGCCCACCCACATCAAGCAGATCACAAGTACTTACCTCAGTATAACTTTGCGCTGAGTTGACATCACACTAGATTTCTATGTAACACATTTACATCTTTCAGCAATTCCTCTCTTTATGAGACTATAGCATATTTATTCTAGAATATCCTCACTGTTCATCCTTCCCTTCCTCCTCCTCTTGCTTCTCCTCATCGTCCTCCTCCCCCCCTTCTCCTTTTATATTTTTTACACAAGGTGTGGTGGTTTGAATACAAATGTTCCCCAGAGGCTCCAAGTGTTTAGACTTTTTGTCTCCAGTTGGCACTGTTTTGGGAAGTCTTAGAAGGTGTGGCCATGCTGGAGGAAGCCTGTCACTGGGGGTGGGCTTAGAAAATTCTTAAGCCTTGCTGGATCTCGAGTTGCTCCCTTGCTTCCTGTGCCTGCTTGAAGACGTGAGAGCTTAGCTTCTGCTCCTCCTCCAGCCACCTCTGCCGCCCTGCTTCCCTGCCATGAGCCATGGAACCGTACGTTAAATAAACTCTTCCTTTTATAAGCTCCCTTGGTCATGGTGTTTCCATCACAGAAACAGAAAAGTAACAAATATACAAGGTCTCACTGTTCAGCCCTGACTGGTCTGAAACTCACTGTGTAGACCAGGCCTGCCTCTGCCTCCTGGGTGCTAGGATTAAAGGCATGCAACACTGTGCCTGGATCCTTGGTTTTTTAAAAAAAGATTTACTTTATATTTAATTACATGAATATGTGGGTCTGTGGGTATATGCATGTGAGTCCAGGTGCCCTCTGAGGTCAAAAGAGGACATCAGATTCCCTGGAGCTGGAATTACGGTTGTGAGTTGCCCAATATGGGTTCTAGGAGCTGAGCACAGGTCCTCTGCATGAGCAGTTAGTGTTCTTAACCCCCGAACCACCTCTTCAGCCTCTAGTTCCTTCATTTTTGTAAGCTAGCTAACAATTCTCACATAGAAAAAAGAAAATATTCCCAATGATCTCTCCTTATCTTGAATCACCTACTGCTATGAATTTTATTCAAAGTACACTTATCAAGTAGTGTGGGTTTTATTTTTTGTTTTGTTTGGCTTGGTTTGGTCTTTGTTTTGGGGGGGTTGGGAGTTTTCTTCAAAATGTCTGACTTCGACTTTGAATCTCCCTATGACATGGTGTCTTTTGTGTCATCCAGGAAGTGTCACAGGATGCAAGGACATCTTTTCTTGCTTATCTTCAGTTTGGCTCAAGTCCTCTTGTAAGATGAATCCAGAAGTCAAGAAATAACAAACCAGGGCTGGAAAGATGACTCAGTGGGACTTGGTGCCAGACCTGATGACCTGGGTTTGATTCCCCCAAACCCATATGGTAGAAGGAGAGAACCAACCCCTGGGTTGTCTTCTGACCTCCACACACATGCTGTGGCAACAGTGCACCACCACATACCACACACACACACACACACACACACACACACACACAAAATTAATTTTAAAAAAAGAACTATCAGTCCAAAGTGAGAGAAACTGGCATGCTACATTCTGACAGAGAAGATGTAGCATGCTGTCCTGAGGTCACATGGGACACAAATGGCCATATCTTAATTATTGGAGAGGTCTATCCACATTTTCTTCTCCCAAGTTCTTGACCATTTAGATGAACTACTAGCTACAGCTCATGAATCAGTATAGAGTGGCCATTTTTCCTTCCAGGTACACTGCCTGCCATCTTTAAGACAGACCTCTTTCTGTCACCCAGTCACCATGAGGTCAGAGGTGTGTGCCGGTAGAAAGACTACACTGTGGTGGGATTATGCACCACAGACATTTGAGCCACTTCTAACTTTCTTGTGCCTTTAGGGCCTTCTCAGTCCCAATCAAGTATTTACTACTAGTATTTTATAATGGACCATTGATCTGGACACCCAACTTAAAGGCTTCATGGGTCATAATATATTCATGGTAGGCTACCCCAGTCACATGGTAACTTAGTGACTCGTGGTCAGGCGTTGGGTTGCCACTAAGGACCTGTAGCAGGTCAAGAACTGTCTCTTAAAGGGAGAATAGTTGTCTGCAGATGACTGCACAGAGCCTCTGTCTGCTGTGATTCATCCAAACAGCACCCCTATCTACCACTGATACCTCAAGTACTCTCAGCTTTGCTGGATCATCTCACCTAAGAAGCAGATGACTGTGGCCAGCAGCCTGGACCTTTTTCAGAACCTTCTCCTGTTCCAGACCTGACTCAAAACCATCAGCTTTCCAAATCACTTAGTACATCACATGGGTGGGAGTAACAGCCTCCAGATACCAAATAATGCCAACTGAGCATTATGGTTTTCTTCTTTTATATATATGTTATTTTTATTTTATGGGTGTTTTGCCTGCATGTATGTAAATGCACCCATGTTGCACAATACCTGCAGAGGCCAGAAGAGGGTGTTGGATCCCCTGGAACTGGAATTAAGGACAGTTCTTAGCTGCCATGTGGGTGCTGGGATCTGAACCTGGGTCATCTGCAAGAGCACCTAGTGCTCTTAACCACTGAGCCATCTCTCCAGCCCCTTATGTTTCTTTCTTGGGCTATCTCTGCATGCCCTATACCACTGGACTCCTAGAATATGTATTAGGCTAGAATGCCTTGAATTTTAATTGGATTTGTTTCCCATCTTCTGACATGCAAATGCTTTACCAAATCCAAAGTGGTTGCTACCTACTGTTTGTGGTCCAATCAACATAATATCACCAAAGGAGTGAATCAGTGTGACATCCTGTAGAAGAGGCATGATCAAGATCTCTGTGAACCAAATTATGACTCGGGCAGGAGAATTAGTACATTTGTGAGATAGAGCTGTAAAGGTGTACTGCTGGCCTTGACAAATGAAAACAAATTGCCTCTGGTGGTCCCTGTGAATAGACATGGAGAAAAGACATTTTCCAGCTTAACAGCTGCTTATCAGGGACCATGTGTGTTAACCTACTCAAGCAAGGAAACCTCATCTGTTACAGCAGCTGCAGTTGGAGTCACCACTTGATCATGCTGACAATAATCATCTGTTCTTCTTCTGCACAGGCCCAATAGGAGAACTGAAAGGAGATGTGGCGGGAACCACCACCCTTGCATCTTTCAAGTCCTTGATGGTGTCACTAATCTCTGCAGTCCCTCCAATTACTAAGAGAAATGTTAGTTCCCAGGTAGAGGCAGCTGAAATGGCTTTATTTAGTCTTTTCTACCATAAAAGCTTTCACTTTACAGTGCAGGGAGCCAATGTGGGGATATTGCCATGTCTTAAGTATATCTATCCCAAATATACATTCTGGAACTGGGGAAATAACCACAAGACAAGTTTGAGGCCCATCAGATTCAGACCTTGGTTAAGAAATACTCCATTAATCACCTGACCTCAGTAATCCCTTACTTTGAACAGAAACAAGAAATTTGGGATCTCACAGAATCTATGTCAATTCAGAGCCATAGTCCAGGAAGCCCTGGAAGGTTTGATTATGTCCTTTTTCCCAGTGTACAAGGTTGTACATCCCTTTGGGAAGAACAGGAGAAAGATTAACACTAAAGCCTTTTGGTAATGTTATCTGGGTCCTTGCTCAAGGAGATTTGATCACCCCTTCATTCAAGGGGTTCTGGGTCTGGTAGCTGACTCATCCTGGAATTGAGGGGCTATGATTCTCTGTTGCTATGAGTCAAGGTAGCCTTTTGTTCATTTGCTCTAGAACTTTTCTGTTCATACAGATAGAATGAGAATTTAATAGACTTGGTCTACTTCACTTCCAAGAACACAATAACTATTTAGCTAGTATCATTTGAATCTGAATATTTCTGATTATTGCTTTGTTTCTACTGTCCATTAAGCGATTGAATGCTGCCACTTAACCCTGCCACTCTAGAATCAGTTTTACCCACCACATTTAAGTTTCCCCATTCTTGAGTGACTGTGGCTCCCACTGTAAGGTCTGGCACACAGAAAAGACTTATCTTCAAGGATGCTGGTACTCCCTTCACAAACTTGTTTCTTAAAGTATTAGTACAGGGCATATTGGTACAGAAACAAACTATAACACAAGCTTTTTGGAGTGTAGTAAAGCTCACCCCCAGGGACCTGATGAGTCAAGTTACAGATCTAGAGGCAGAAATGCTGGTAAGGGTGTGTGATAGTTTGTTTCTTCATTGCTGTGACAAAACACTCTGACCACTACCAACTTGAGGAGGAAAGGGTTTATTTATCTTACATCTCCTGGTTCACCGTTCATCAGGGAGCCCAAGATAGGAACTCAGGGCAGGAACCTGGAGGCAGGAGCTGGAGCACAGGCCATGGAGGATGACTGCTTACTGACTTGCTCCCCTGACCCCTGTTCAACCTGCTTACTTATGCAACACAGGCCCACCTGGCCAGGAGTGGCACCACCCACAGTAGGCTAGGCCCTCCCACATCATTCATCAAGAAGATTCCCCACAGACATGGCCACAGGCCAATCCAATAGAGGCAATTCCCCAATTGAGGCTCCCTCAACCCAGCACAATTGACCCCTTGCTAACTTGACACACAAACGCATCACTATTAAACCAAAACTTTTCCAATTCTTGTCTCCAAGATATGATGTTAATATCACAACATAAGACAGTACATCCTAAAAAGCCCCACAGTCCTTAAAAAATCCAAACACTGAAAAGTCCATAGTCTCTTAAAGTCTCTTAACTGTGGGTGGGCTTCTGTAAAATCTAAAAAAAGTACTGTCTTATTTCAAAGGGAAGGCTTGGGCACACCTAAGCAAAAACCAAAGTCCAGCGAAGTAGCTCAAGGCTGGACATCTGGGATTCACTCGTGATATTCTGGGCTACAAAGGGTTCTGGCAGTTCCACTTCTCTGACTCTGCCGTCCACAGCACACACAGCTTGTCTCACAGATCCAAGACAGCTCCATTCCACACCTACTGCTGTCCTTGGTGGTCATCCCACAGTCCTGGCATCTCTAAAAAGCTGGGGTCTCCACTGAAACTGAGGCTACACCTTCAGCAATGGCCTCTTCTTGCCTCTTGGGGTGCAAAGCCTCAGATTCTCTCCATGACCCCTTCAATCCTGGGGTCTTCACTGCAACTGAAGCTGCACTTTCACCTATGGCCTTTCCTGGCCTCTGCGTGTCAAGCCTCAGCTGCTCTCTGTGACCCCTTCACACTTTCAACAGGAGAACTGTACAGGAGACTCTTACACATTACAAAGTCATGCTTCCAGCTTGAGATAGAGATGTAGGTCCACTCTGTGTGCTGACCCTGAGGAAATACCTCCCAGAAGACTTTACCACAGTGATGCTGGTCTCTTGTTATTTACAGCTGATTTTTCAGCCCCAGCTAACCAGCACCAATTGTCCCAGCAAAGCAAAGGTTTTGCTTCAGGTTCTGGTCTCTTCTTAATCACAGCTGATTCTTCAACCCCAGCCAACCAGTACCCACAGATTCCCAATTCAAAACATCATACAAACAGTCCTGATAGTCTCCGCTTCCCTTTGAAGCTTCACAAGCCAGGCCTCCATTGTTCACAACTCTTTCAACATAACTGTTCCAAGCTCCACAGCAACAAACTCTGAGCGCTCAATGGCTTTTCTAGCCAAAAGTTCAGAACACTTCCACAATCCTCCTAAAAATACCACGGTCAGGTCTATCACAGCAATATCCTACTCTCTGGTACCAATTTCTGTCCTAGTTTGTTTCTCCACTGCTGTGACAAAACACTCTGACCACTACCAACTTGGGGAGGAAAGGGTTTATTTATCTTACATTTCCTGGGTCACAGTTCATCAGGGAGCCCAAGGTAGGAACTCAGGGCAGGAACTTGGAGGCAGGAGCCGGAGCACAGGCCATGGAGGAACACTGCTTACTGGCTTGCTCCCCTAACCCCTGCTTAGCCTGCTTTCTTATGCAACACAGGCCTACCTGCCCCAGGGGTGGCACCACCCACAGTGGGCTGGGCCCTCCCATATCACTCATCAAGAAGATGCCCAGAAGATGCTCCACAGACATGGCCACAGGCCATCATGCAGGATTAGGTCTCCCCTGGAGGAGGCCAACACCTCATGGCATGGGGAAGATGCCTCCATCAGCAGAATAAACCCATCAGAATTTAGGAATTCAGGGGGTCAGTGAGATGGCTGTAGGCAAAAGGGCTTGGTGACATGAATTTTATCCTTGGAACTCACACAAAAGTGGAAGAAAAGAACTTACTTGACAAAGTTGTCTTCTGAGCTCCATACATTCATCAAGGCATGTGCCCCCAATAAATAATAGAGTTTAAGAGTTCAGTATCCTCAGCCTCACAAGGGTCTTCCCACACACCTCCATCCCAAGTGACCAGGTTCCATTCTTCCATCCAGTGCCCTCACTTTAAGCCTTCCAGGCTGAGGCTTGAGCTTTTATAGCCATTCAGGCAGTCACATGAGGAAGGCTTGTGTTTGGCTTTTCAGTAACTTCAGACCCGTGACTGCAGGAGAGAAGATTCTCTCAGGAAACAGGTAGGAACCTCTGGGCTGTTTATGCACATCTGGAGCTGCGAATCTCCAGCTCACTCTGTCCCATTGTATGTCCAGAGTTGCCAGGAGCAGCTGGCCAACATCCTTATATTGCTTGGTTTGCCAAAAATGTCAAAAGTATCACAAAAGACAGAATGTGATGGTGATTGAAAGACCGATGTGGTGGCATTAAAAAGACCAGATGTGGTGGTGCGGGCTTGTAATTCCAGCACTTGTGGGAGGACCACGTGTTCCATGGCAGCCTTGGCTACACAGTTTTACACACAGGGGCACTGATTCCTGGCCTCTGACAAGTACCATTTGCTAGCTCTTTAACCAGCTCCACCATGGACTGTCAGTGCTCTATAAACTACTAGGAGAAACTTTAGCAACTTTATACCTAATCAGATTGGAGAACCCGCTCCAGAAACACAAAGCCAATTAGGTGAACTCATCCTTACAGTTTCCCTAGAACTGTTCTTAGGACTAAAACCTGTATTAGGCATGATTCTCTGGAGGAACAGAACATACGTAACTATGAAAGGGCCTGATTAGATTGATTACGTGGTGGGAGTTTGCAGAGCCCTTCAGCAACCATTTGTATGCTGGAGACCCCAGAGAATACAGAACCAACTTTGGGAGTCCAGGGGTGTTTCCCTCTCAAACAAAGGGCTCCATAACCCAACATAACTACCATGTAAGGGCAGAGCATAGTGGTATACACCTTTAATTTCAGCACTCTGGAGGCAGAGGCAAGCAAATCTCTATGAGACTGAGGTCATCCTGGTGTACATCGTGAGTTTCAGGCCAGGGAGACCCTGACTCAAAACCAAACCAAATGAAACCAAACTATCATTTAAGTGCATCTACCTGCAGGTGGCTCCAATGGCTTCCATGCCAGGTAAGCTGAGTTTGACTGATTTTCTCTGTTCACCTGCCTCTCTGGGTTTCAGGGTGGTATTCTGCCCAGTGACCTCAGTTCTCTAATGAGTCTAACAAAAGTCATTAATTTTAAAGTTTGTTCAGCTATCTTCTTATAAATGCAAGAGGGACTCGTAAGCCTTGTACAAATTAAGCTGAAACCAGAAAGACCACCCCTCAGTTTATTAAGGTTTTGGTAGTTGGTTTTTTGAAACAGGTCTCACTCTGTGTTGTTGGATAAGCCTGGACCTCACTGTGTAGACCAAACTGGTCTCTAACGTGCATCAATCTTCCTGCCTCTACCTCCTAAGTACTGGAGTTATAGACATGGACCACCATACCCAGCAAGTTATTTGGTTATTGTTTGTTTTTAACTTTAAAAAAATGTATATGTGTACGTATATGTGCGTGCACACATGTGTAGGTACCCTCAGAGGCCAGAAGAGGGTGTCAGAGTCCAGAACTGGAATTACAGGTGGTTGTGAGCTGCCCAATATGGGTACTGGGAACTGAACTTAGGTCCTCTGGAAGAGCAGCAAGTGATCTAAACCAATGTGCTATTGCTCCATCTCTGAAAGTTTTTTAAAGCAAGTTATTGATTACTTACTTTGGAAGCTTTTAGATGTATCTGGCAGAGTCCATCTGAGAGGCAGAGGTACCACAAGGTATTCAGAATAAAGGACTTGCCAAGGGGAGGTTGATATTACTCAGGTGTGGGATCCAGTGAATGGATATGATCTAGGGAGTGAAGACACACTGAAACCTGTGACCACAGAGGTGACCTGCCCCAGTCTCTCCCAGCTCTAGGCCACCATTGGCTTCCACGGTATAACAGTCACTGTTCATCATGGAACAAGAGCCACATGTAGCCCAGGAGTCAGTGAAGCTGAAGAGCATCCAAGAGGAGCCAGAATACCTGCAGACCTGGCTCAGCCCTGCCTTGACCTTCTAGCCTAAGACATGGCTGCTGCTTCACTTGTGCCTTTCAAGTCTTTTTCATGTAAAACACATGCTGTGGTACACTGCTAACAACCTTCAGGGACAGTGTGATGGTGAATGTTCAAGGTCAAGTTGACCCAATCTAGATTCACCAGGGAGATGGGCCTCTGGGTATACTTGTGGAAGATCATCTTGATTATAGTAATTAATGGGGGAGAATCCATCTTAATTATGGACAGTATATGGGTAAGATCCTGAACTCCATATAAAACAGGAAGTGAGCTGAAAACCAGCATACATCCATTCTCTCTGCTTCCTGACTGTGGATTTGATGTGACTGGCTGCTTCTGGCTCCTACTGCCTTGACTTCCCCACCATGATGGACTGCATCCTGAAACTGAGCCAGGATAATCCCTTTCTCCCTTAAGTTGCTTTGGCCAGAGCAGTTTGCCTCAGCAATCGGAAAAGAAACTAAATGGGCAGGAATTATGGAAAATCTATTCCACTGTACATTAACCCAGTACAAATATACCACACATGGACACTGGTCCATGATTCTGAGAAGATCTGAGTAAAGAGATGGGTTATGCATTTCACCTGTCTGTCCCGTACATGTTTCATTCAAGGGCATTCCACTATCCTCTCGAATCTCTGACTAGTGCTTGGCTGTCTTACACTTGAACTCTCCAGCAGACTAGCTCAGCCCACACCACACCATGCTTTTAGAGCTCTATGCACTGAAAAAAGCAAGTTTTATGAACAAGTGCTTTTTAAAAAATGGACATGATTTTCACAGGAAGAAAAATAAGCAGAAGGTAGATACTCCCACATGAGCAGATGCACAGTAGCTCAAATCATAATTTATATTTTAGGATAGGAATATTTTAAGAAATAGTGCAAGAAGACCCACAAGGTCAGTGGGTGACGGTGCTTGCCTCCAAGCCTGATGATCTGAGTTCAATTCCCAAAAGCTACATAATAGCAAAGAGAACTGACTCCTATAAGTTGTCCTATAAATTGTCCTATAAGAACTGACCTCCACATATGCACATGAATGCCCCCACACACACACTCACACACACATAAATAAATAAAATGTAATTTTTCAAAAAAGGAATAGGGGCTGGAGAGATGACTCAGTGGTTAAGAGCACCGGCTGCTCTTGCAGAGGACCTTGGTTCCCAGAACCCACATGGCCATTAACAACCATACATAATTCCAATTCCAAGGGATCTGATGCCCTTTTCTGGCCTCTGTAGGTACTGCATGCATGTGGTACACTTATATACATACAGGCAAAACACACACATAAAAAAGTGAAAAATAAATAAATAAATAAATAAATAAAAGAAACACCAAAAAAGACACTGTTATCATCTATTTTCTATTTATGTAATCTCATTTTTTTAAGAATATTGTAGGGCTGCTGTCAAGATGGCTCATGCATAAAAGCACTTGTTGCCAAGCCTGAGGACCTGAGTTCAATTCCAGAACCCACATTAAAAAGCTAGATGCTAGCCAGGCGTGGTAGTGCATGCCTGTAGTCCCAGAACTGGGAGGCAGAGGAAGGCGGAGCTCTGTGAGCTCAAGGCCAGCCTGGTCTACATAGTGAGTTCCAGGACAGCTGGGGCTACAGGGAGACCCTTTCTCAAAAAAAAAAAAAAAAAAAAAAAAGCTAGATGCTGTGGCTACATCTAAACCTCAGCCTCAACACCACTACAGCAAAATGGGAAGCAAAGACAGAATTGCATGGCGTTGTTGAGCCAGAAACAGCTGTTGCTGCAGAGGCAATAGAGAGAGAAAACATCAAAGGTAATTAACTAATTAAATGAATAAAAAAGATTTATTTTACATTTTAAAAAATATTTATTATTTTTATTTTATGTGTATGTGTGTATTGCCTGCATGTAGGTAGGTGCACCTGTGTCTTGCAATGCCCGTGGAGGCCAGAAGAGGGCGTAGGATCCCCTGGAACTGGAGTTACAGATGGTTGTTAGCCACCATGTGAATGCTGAGAATCAAACCCAGGTCCTCTGCAAGAGCAGTCAGTGCTCTCAACAGGTGAGCCATCTCTCCAGCACCAATGAATGAATTTTTTTTAAAGGTGGAAGGAGAAAACTGACTCATACACACAAAATAATTTTTTAATTTTTTATTTAATTTCTTTCTTTATGTGTATATGTATGTGTGAGTGTATGCCATTGTGTGCAAGTGCCTGGGGTGGCCAGAAGAGGGCACTGGATCCCCTGGATCCAATTACAGATCCAGTTACAGATAGTTGTGAGCCACCCACATGGGTGCTGGGAACTGACCTCAGGTCCTCTTCAAGAGAAGCAGGTGCTCTTCACCATTCAGCCATCTCTCCCACCCCCATCCTGGTTTTTTATTCTTTCCTTTTAGAATGGAAATATTTACTCTAGGCCACTATGTGTTGGAAATATATAATTAAAAATTCTTTAACCACTTAACACTAATCCTTATTTTAATTTTTATTACATTTATCTGTTTGTGTGTATGTAAATGTGTGCCATGTGCATGTGTCCATGTGTGGAGTTCAGAGAACAACTTTCAGGAGTCAGTTTTGTCCTTCTACCATGTGGGTCCTGGGGATCAAACTTAGATCCTCAGGCTTAGAGGCAAGCTCCTTTAGCCACTGAGCCATCTTGCCAATCTTTTTAATATATATTTTTTAATTTTATGTGTATGCGTGTATTGCCTGCATGTAGGTAAGTGCACCCATGTCATGCAATGCCCGCACAGAGGACAGAAGAGGCTGTTGGATCCCCTGGAACCGGAGTTATGGACAGTTGTTAGCTGCCATGTGGGTGCTGGGATTCAAACCTGGGTCTTCTGCAAGAACAACTAATGTTCTTAACCACTGAACCATTTCTCCAGCCCCCAACCAACCTTTTTTTTTTTTTTAAACAAGGGCTCAAAGCTAAGAGTTGCTTTGGTTTCACAGGAAACTTTGAACTTAGGCATTTGAACAATGTTGAAACTGTTACTACTTGGGGGCTCTTGGAAATGGCTTATAATGCATTCTGAATTATGGGACTACCATGATGATTTAGCAACCAAATGTAGAATGTTATGGTTTCAATGTGAATGTCCCCACAGTTTCATGTGATGAGGGCTTGGTTCAGCTGCTGGTGCTATTCCAGAAGGTGCTGGAAACTTTAGGAGGTAGGACCTAAGTGAAGGCAGTACATCACTAGGGGCATACCCTTGGGGGCTGTATTGTGCCCTAGCCCTTTCCTGAGTCATTCTCTGCTTCCTGGCTGACATGAAGTAAGCAGCTTTGCCCTGCCACACTCTCTTCCTACCATGTTTCCCTGCCTTGCCACAGGCCCAAAGTATTGACCAGCCAACCACAGATTGAAACATCTGCAAACATGAACCCAAATAAATCTGTCTTTTAAGTCATTCTCTTGGGTATTTGTCACGACAATGAAAAAACTGGGAACTACAATAGAAAAACTCAGAGTCTCAATGTCTAAATACCCATAAGTCCATACTGAAACAACTTTAAATAACAAAAGACGAAGTCACATATGTGTGTGTGTGTGTGAATGTGTCTATTATATGACCAAGTCCTAATAACCAAATAGGAAGATGGAAGAGCTTCCATATTGAATAATTCCAAATAAATTGCATCAATATTTATAACTTCGAGAGGTAAAACTTAATTCCCTACCCCTTAAGTATGGTTGGCACTTAGTGACATCTTTTTTTCTTTCTTTCCTTCTTCTTTTTTAAGAGTTTCATGTAGCTCAGACTGGTCTCTAACTTACTATATGAAAGAAAATGACCCTGAACTTGAACTTCTCATCTTCCTGCCTCTACCTCCAGAATACAGGCATGTAGCACATGCTTCCTTCTACATGGTGCTGGGGACCCAGGGCTTCATGCGCATAGGCAGGCAGTCTACTCACTAAGCCACAGCCTCAGCCTCTAGTGATATATTCCTAAAGATTATAGTATCAAAAGGGAGATAATGGCCTAGCATTCTACAGTTAAGAAGCCTACCGGACAGGTGATGAAGATTATTAATGTTATCGATGACAGAGTAACAGAATTATGATGTGGTAAGAGTGACAATAAACAAAAGAGGTAATGACACATCTCAGCTGATGCGCAGAAAAGCATTATACAGATCCAATACATGATTAAAACTTTTTTGTTGTCTTTTTTGAGACAGGGTCTCCCTGTATCCCCAGCTGGCCTGGAACATGCTATGTAGACCAGGCTAGCCTCTGCTTCCTGAGTGCTGGGACTAAAGGTCTGTGCCACCATGCCCAACATGATTAAAACTTTAAGTGGGGTTGGAGAGGTGGCTCAATGGACAGGAATGCCTACTACCTTACCAGAGGGTAGTTCAGATCCCAGTACATATGTCAGGCAGCTCACAAATGCCTGTAACTCCAGCTCCAAGACAGCTAATGCCCCCTTCTCGGTTCTGTGCATACACGCACGCACGCACACACACACACACACACACACACACACACGTGCACACAGGCAAATAGTACACACATATAGATAAAATAAATCTTTTATAAAGACTCTAAGGGAATTAGAAACTGAAAAAATTTTCACTAATCTGAAGTCCATCTGTGAAAACCACACAGTAGACTCCATGTTTTGTGGTGAGAGATGAGGGCCATGAAAGAAAAGTAAAATGAACAAACAAACAAAAAAACCCAATTGATAAATTCCCTGTGGGAGACACCATGCATGGCAGAGGGGAAAGGAAGGAAGCTAGCATGAATGTGGGTTCTGGATACTTCTCATGACACTTGGTTATCATAGCATGTGCTGTTGGACTGGAATTTCTCAGGAATGGGCTAATGCTGCCTACAGTTCACTCAGACTAAGAACTGCAGTAATGAACTAACTTTAGATAATGCAGGCTTTTTTCCATATATATTTGTGTATGGTATACATGCGAGTATGTATGTTCACGTGTGTATGTGTGTGTGTGTGTGTGTGTGTGTGTGTATGTAGGCCCCACGCTGTCAGCAGGGATCCTCCTCAATCCCTCTCCACCTTATATATTGAGGCGGGGTCTTTCAATTGAACTCAGAACTCAAAATATGATGAATCTCGCTAGCCAGCTTGTGACCAGGATCCCCTGTCTCCACCTTCTGAGGCTAGAATTACAGGCAAGCCATCCCCACCAGCATTACATTCTGATGATCCAAACTCTAGTCCTAATGCTCTCTGCTATGTGGCAAGCTCTTTAACTGCTGAGCCATCTTTCCAGCCCCAGGAAGGCTTTTAAGCAGGTGAACAAGAGTCCCTCAGCTATGAGTCCGTTTATTTGGAAGCTGACTTCCCGCTGTGTATCCTATGCAACTGAATAGTTATCCTATCTATAGATCATGAACTCATGGAGGGAGATAGGACCTCTGGGGTCATCCTGTTCATGCCCCCATCTGTAAGTAGATTGCACAGTCATTTTAAGCCAGAGAACACATCTTTCCAGACAAGACTGCCTCCTCTGCAAAGGACTCTCCCTGTCTTGGTCTATTGGGAATGGCGTGGTTGTCATGAGCCTCAATCCCTGTTTTTCTAATTCAAGCCATTTTCTTTGGATCTAATCTCTGGGACTGTGGGGAACAGCTGGCCACCACCTTCTCATAATGACCCTTCATAAACATTTATGGAACAGAAGTAACATGTAACCAATTGATCCATGCCATCTTGGTGCCTAGGCATTGACAAGACTTGATTTGTAGCTTCCTGTGCAGACTGGAAGCCCTGCATAACCTGCCTTTCTATACTTGCATTCACAAAATGTACCCTTCCCATACAATAAAGTCATATGCAGGGAGTCTTCAATCCAGATATGGTTTCTGGTGGAAAAGCGTGTATAAGCCATCTGTACATTATCAGCTTACCTCACCAACTAGCCTGTACCCATTCTTTGGTAGTTGTCCAGCAAGAGTCTAAGAAAGGTTGGTTTTATCATAAGCTCAAAAGTGGGGTCCACTCTGTAACACAGAGTTAGGGTGGATGGGATTGGACTTGGGATCAGAGGATCTATGCTTAGCCAGGCCTAATGATGACATAAAGTAAATTCCAGCCACTCGGGAAGCTGAGGCAGAATGATCACAAGATCAAAGCCAACCAGGACGACTTAGTGCGATCCTGTCGCAAAATTAAAAAGGAAAAAAGGAGAGCTGGGAACATAGATCAGCGATAGCATGCTTGCCCAGCATGGCCAGGGCCCTGTGTTCACAGTTCTACAAAAGAAAAGAGAAAAAGAAAATCAGCCTATTCTTTTTTAACTAAAATTTTTATTTTTATTGTGTATATGTAAGTACCTACATGTATGTATGTGCATCACATGTGTTCCTGGTGCCTGATGAGGCCAGAAAAGGGCATCAGATCCCATGGAACACTCATACACATAAAATATAAATAAATAAGCAAATAAATAAAATTTAAAAATCATTTTCTGTCTCCCTACAGGTTGTATGAATATCTAGAAAGATGGTCTGCCTCCTATAAACGTTCATAGGGATAGCAGTGTTGCTAAGTACTGAGTATAAAGCTGTGTTACGTCCATTCTATCGCTTTTATGCTGGGTTAATCTAAAATTAACTTTTTTTTGTTTCTTTTATTATTATTACTATTTTTTTTTCGGTCTTTTTGAGACAGGGTTTCCCTGTAGTCCCAGCTGTCCTGGATTCACCATGGACACCAGGCTGGACACCGAGAACTCACAGAGATCTGCCTGCCTCTGCCTCCCCAGTGCTGGGATTAAAGGCGTGCACCACCATGCCTGGCCTTATTATTTATTTTTTAAAAATATTTCATTTATTATTTTTATTTTATGTGTATGGGTGTATTGCTTGCATGTAGGTAAGTGCACCCGTGTCGTGCAATGCCCATGGAGTACAGAAGAGGCTGTCAGATCCCCTGGAACTGGAGTTACAGACAGTTGTTCACTGCCATGTGGGTGTTGGGATTCAAACTCGAGTCTTCTGCAAGAACAGCCAGTGTTCTTAACCACTGAGCCATCTCTCTAGCCCCATTTATTATTTATTAATTAATTAACTTTTTTTGTCTTTTTGAGGCAGGGTCTCCCTATAGCCCCAGCTGTCCTGGAACTCACTATGCAGACCAGGCTGGCCTCGAACTCACGAAGATCCTCCTACCTCTGCCTCCCAAGTGCTGGGATTAAAGGCATGCACCACCACATCCGGCTTTTAATTAATTAATTAACTTTTTATATAAAAAAATGGTAGGGTCTTGGGGCTGGAGAGATGACTCAGCAGTTAACAGCATGGGCTGCTCTTGCAGAGAACCTGAGTTTGGTTCTCAGCACCCATATGGCAGTTAACAACCATCTGTAACTCCAGTTCCAAGGGATCTGATGCCTTCTTCTGGCCTCCATGGGCATTGTATGACACAGGTGCATTTACATACATGTAGGCAAAACACTCATACACATAAAAACTTAAACTAATTTTTTTAAGGCAGGGATCTCACTATGTAGCCCTGACTAGCCTGGAACTCCCTATGTGGACCAAGCTAGCCTTGAGCTCACAGAGATCTGCCTGTTTCTGCCTCCCAAAAGCTGGGCCTAAAGGTGTGTAACACCTTGCCTGGGTAGAATTAACTTTTTCAAAAGAGTTTTTTACTAGTGTATTTTAATTACTAGATTTAACTAGTAAGAAGAGCAGGTGCAAGCTCACATTGACAGTGAGTAGGCACACTTTTCTCTAGAAACAGGCCAGGAAAGAGGAAGGGCTCAAAAGTCACACTGGACACTCAGCTTCCCCACCCCATCCTGGTACTGGAAGAAATTGAGGTATGGAAGTCCGGGATCATGAGCTTCTATCATAGAGTGTCACAGCAGCATTTGTGCTAATGACTGGAAGACGGATGGTCAAGGAGTGGCTTTTTAACCAAACCTGTGGTGGCTGCCACCACTATTGTAATTGCTGACCAAAAAGCCTTTGGCCAGAGTGCCGACCCATGGAGACAAGGTTGGGAGAAGGGATTCTCCACTCACAGTGGATGGCCATTGATGCCCAAGGCTTCCAAATGCAGCAAACTTGAAAAGGAAATATCCAAGTATTTCCCCCTTGGCTTCCTCCTTCAGTAAACATGAAACCAGTGGGGCCTACAGAGATGAACCAGCTGGCCCATGGTAGCACTGGGTCGATGACAGAGAAAGGCTCCCTGTCTAGCCACACACACACACACACACACCCCTGTTGCTTGTCTCAATCTCTTTTGTCAGCCCTGGTCTAGAAACTTGCATCCAGTGGATTAGGGTGACAAGTGTACAGAAGTGTGCCAAAAGAACACTTTGGAAGCCAGGTTCTACCTCTGAAGTTCAGGAGCCCAGAGTCAAGCTCAGGCCAGAGCCCAGGCCTTGCCCAGCAGGCACCACCCCCCCAGACCCCAAGGCCCTCTCTGTTCAGTCCAGAAGTCCCTATTTCCCTATTTGTGCCACCTTAAAGTGGGCGTTCTGAGTCCTCATCCTAGGGCTCACCTTGGCTGCTAGGGCTGCACCTTGAGCCACAGCGCCAAGGACAGGCTTTGAGGTGACCTCCCCCACCTCTTCTGGCTTCCGAGATTTGTTTCTTTCTGGGGAGAGAGAATCACACAGCCTGTTTAATTCTCCAGCCCGGGCGGGAGCAGAACATATGGGCATTTTGCGCTCAGCATCTGTGTCATCAGTCGTGTTTTCTGTGGGTGCTTGCGTGTGTGTATGTGTGTGTGCTTGGGGCCAGGCGCTGGGAACAAACGTGCATCTGTTAAATTTGACAATAAAATCCTAGAGCGAAGCTGCCAAGATTGGGGCGGAGAGTGGGTGGGGGGCGGAAGACAGAGGGTGGGGGAGAGCTGGAGTCTCAAAAGGCGAGGCCAAAGCGCCAGGCCCAGGTATTATGTCGGGAGAAGGTGAGGCGAGCAGCTGCTCCTTCTCGCCGGGTGTGTATGGGAGCGAGGGGTGTGTGTGCGCCTGTGAGGAACGCACACCGATCTGCTCGACATATGTCGCCACAAATCACAGTATCTGTCCCTCCTCCCGCCCCCCACTCCCCCGCGCAGCTCCTGACCCAGCGCGGAACCGATAGAGGCGCTGAGAAGAGGCGCCGTTTCAACAGGTGTCTCGGTGCGCAATGCACCTTTTCAGGCATTCACGGTCACCGCCGGCGCCAGCAATAATGCGGACACTTTGTTTCCCAGCGCTGCGCCTGAGCTGAGGGCGTCCGGAGCGGGGGAGGCGGCTCCAGGCAGGGAGGGGGATCTGGAAATAAAGACCTCGTTTGCTCCAGAGCGCCCCAGCCCCTCTACTCCCTTTGTTCCAGGACTCCCCGGGCTGAAGCTTCCTCGTGCGCTCTGGGGGGTAACATATGGCGCCCTCACACCTACCCAAGAAAAGGAACCAGCCACCTATTCAAGAGCGCACGAGGTCCCAGGGCCCCGGGAGGGGGGAGTCACTAAGGGAATGGCCCCTGTCCTAAAGCCCGTGAGCAGCTCGCCTTATCTGTCCCCACCCAACCTCCACCATCCCCTCAGCTGGCGCAGCAGCCGTTGGGTGGGGAGCTATGCGCTAGGCAGCACCAGCCAGCGGAAGCGCCCCAGCTCTTGGCAGATGAAATATGGGGTTGGTGAGCCCCTGGAGACCATATGCTTTCAATAAAAGAAGACAAATAGGACCGAGATAGGCCTTGCAGCCAACCTGTTATAAATGAGTGGTAATTGGGCCAATGTACACCGGGGCAGGGCCCCCGGGGGGGAGGCCTGCTCGGTGCCAAATCCATGTGTCAGCTTCTAGGACAGGTGTGCTCAGGGGCCAGGGACCATGTCTCCCCCCTCCGGGTTTATCACGGTAAAGGTAATATTGTGCTAACTATGAGTAAACAGTCATTGTGAAAACTCGGGAGAGTTTATCAGAGGCGAACTAGTTGGGGGGTGGCTTAACAATAAAGTTGCTCGCCTTAGGAGCAGGTGACGACTGGCTGCGCTGGCTCCCGCCAGAGATGTTTTCCAAAGCACTCTGCTTTACAATCTCTTGTAATTATTTATTAAACGAAATCTATTTATTATTATTTTAGCAAACACTGGAGACAGGTGGGGCTTTCTTTTCGTCGTCTCCTTTTGTTTGAAGGGCTGTTTGAAGTGGCCAGTCTCGGCCCGGCAGCTCGCTCGCCAGATTTTTGTCTTCCTCTCTTTCAGGGCCGAAGAGAAGGCGAGAGAAAGGAGCCCCCTCATCTGACAAGCCATTAGCTATTCAGCTTCCCATGGGGCCCCCCTCCTCCCTGGATCCTCAAAGAGCCCCCAGGCGATGCTGGCACCCCCCCACACAAGAAGACTGCAGGGCCAGCCGCTGCCTTCCCTCTATTCCAATCTGCCGGTGGTCTCCAGGCGTCTGGCTGCCTCCTCTCTTTCTCTAACCCCCTCAGCCTCCAGGAAAGCCTAGGTCTCGTAAAATCGAGGGGTACGGGGTCCAGCCTTAGAGGTGATGGATTACCGGGAACCGCTGGAACAGGCTGCACTCAGGGTAGGGAAAGCGGTTTTACAAACAGTGAGCGCGCGCGGTGCAGTCACTGTCTGCGCCTCCGTAGCCAAAAGCCAGATTACTTTTGGAAAGGGGTCTGTGCGTCACCTGCAGCTGAGAGAAAGGGTATGGATCCTGGATCTCTAAACCTCTGAGACTCCTGGACATCCGACCTAGCCTCCTCCGGGCTAGCTGAGGTGCAGCAGGGAGTTTGGGCATCGCTCAAGCACGCTGTCCTAACCGCTGCGCGCTCTTCAGTCTGACTACTTTTTGCGCAAAGCGGCTGTCGGCAGCCAGAGAGCTCCCGAGGGTTCAGGGTCACACAGGTGTTTAAGGAGCCCGAACGAGAATTCCGAGAGGGTCTCAGAATTCTCTACCTAACAAGAAATTTCGGCAAGAACCCTCAGAATTCTCTCTGGCATTGGAAGCTCTGCGCTCTAGCCAAAACCCACTTACCAGACTGAAAGGGCAGGCCCCAGCCAGGGAGAGTCCCACTTCCATTTTAAGTCAGGGGCCAAATGAGAGCCCCAGCTGTGGATTGTTTTTCAGGGCCCCAGGGAATCCCAGGGATCGCTTGGGTTCCTCAAAGCCAGGGATCTCTTCACAGGGCCTGAATGGGTCTCAGGACCCTAGAGAATCCTGTTTTGAGATTCCTCTCTGTTTCTAATTTTCAGTCATAAATCAAGCAAAGCTATGGTCTGGGACAGAAAACCAGAAGGCAGACTTTGAGTGAAGTTTGCTCGCTTTTGGCCAGGAAGATGGACCACTACTCCTCCCCTAATCTGATTCTGTCTTTGCTCATAGATTCTGGACTTTTTTCTGTTCTCTGCATTTGGGGGTATTTTGTTTTCCCCCCAACAAAGTAACACCAACCCCTACAAGAGGGAAAATCTAGGATTAAGAGATTTAGGCTCTGAACTCTGCATAGCTCTGGTAGAACTTGCTCTATGACCTTGGGCTAGTCACTTCCCTTCTCTGGCCTTGGCTTTTCCTTGTAAAGAGTATTTCAAGTTCCCATTCCTGGGATTAGAAAACAAGCTTGTAGCAAGTTATAACCTAGACAGCTGCAAAGCAAAGAATCTGAGAATCTGGTGCACAGGAAGTCTGACCTTACCTCCAGACTCAATTTCTCCTCAGTCAGGAAGGAACCACCTCCCCACTCAGACCATCTAGAATCCTCAGGCAGCCCCTGTGCCCCCACACCACTCAGTCTCTCCTGCTGGCCCCCAAAGCATACTATCCTCTTCCTGTGGGGAGATTTCCTGTCTGCCCTCCCTCATCCCATCCCCTTAGTCTCCCAGCCAGGGCTTACTTAGCCCTTCTGCAATTTCTCCGGAGGCTTCGAGTATCTGGATACTCTAGAGAGCATAGAGTTGCTGCCTCTGGAGTCTTAACTCCCAGCCTCTGATTCCTTCCCGACACGCATCCTGGACTGGAGAGGAGAAAGGAGCGGAAGCCACAACGCCTCACCCTGAGTGACCGGAAGCAGAAGACCACGGGGTGTCTGAGGCGGGGACAAGAGGGAGGGGCTGCGGGGGGAAACAAGGACAGTGTCTTAAGACTCACTTTGGGAGAGATTTCCAGACAACACTAAGAGGGGCAAACCAGAAGCCTTGGAGAATCCTGGGGGCGGGGGGGCTGGACCAGGTGAAGCTAACCACCCTTTCTGGCTTGTGATTGGACAAGAGGACTAAGAGGAGAGAAAGTAGATCTGCTTTTCTCCCACTGCCTGCACACCATGGGCGTTGAAAAGGCTCCTCACACCTCCTGCATCTCTACCCAGACCAGCCGCAACCCAGGATAGATACTGTCCATGAGGAGTCGTGATGGGGTGCCCCCATTTACTGCCCCCACAGCAACCCTGGCCTCTGGAATGGGATCCATCCAATATCTCAAATGGGAATATGCCTGGGGTTCTCCATGTCTGATTTTTGGAGCTGGGGGCAGCACCTCAAGGTATTGTGGGGTCTTGCCCCACCCCAGGTAATAGTCTGAACAGAAAGGACTTTGGAAGGCTTACTCGGTGTTCACACCATCCTCCCTCCCGGAATGGAGAGTCAGTGAAACACTATGGCACAACATTTTCTAACCTGAACCATAGTGCCCGAGAGCTGGGTCACACTTGGAACTTGTGGGCACTACTCCAAGCTGCCACATGACTGCTGGATCTGCTGGCTGATCTGGGGCAAGCTTCCTCCCTCACTGAGCCTAAATTCTCCCTGTGTGACACTATCAGAAACAGGCCTTTCCTATAGGCGTCCTTGAACCTATTCCAGGTTACCAAGAGAGGGTCTGGACAGATGCCAAAGAGAGGGGAAACGGCAAAACGGTACGCGGTGGCCAGACGCGAGCCAGACTCTGGGCTGGGCAAGGCTCTTTGAGGAACCGAGAGTTGCTGGGACTGAGCCCGGGGGTGGGGCAGGGGTGCAAACAGAGCGGCGCTCCCCTCCCCAGACCCTAGGCCTTTGTCCGGAATCCAGCTGTGCCCCGCGGGGGAGGAGCGGGCTCGCGTGGCGCGGCCCCTGAGCCCCGGCGCTGATTGGCCAGTGGCGCGGGCAGCAGCCGGGCAGGCACGCTCCTGGCCCGGGCCGAGCAGATAAAGTGTGCCACGGGGCACACGACTTCTAGCTCAGGAAATCCCCTGGGGTCTCAGTGCCCCAGCAGAGGCGGGGGACCCCCCTTGGCGCTTCTCTTCTGCTCCAGGGCTGAGGTAACTCTTGCGGGGTACGGCCTGCAGCTCAACAGAACTTTCCAGCAAGCAAACGAGCTCAGCTGTTTGCTCCCTCTTTAACACTGGGCCACGGTTCTCTATTTGCTCCCGGAGAACTAGGTAACAATTGGAAGCCACCAAGGGGTCAACGAGGGGACGGGGGTCCTCGGATCTCGCTTGGGGTGGATACTCCTTGTCTCCTCCGCCACTGGCCTCTGAATCCGGACTGTCTCACTTTTATTCTTGCATCTTTCCCAGCCGCAGGATGGCGCCTCATCCCTTGGACACTCCCAGCATCCAAGTGACCCGTGACACCCAGCAGCTCTTCCCTGGAACCTCGGACAACGGAGTGCTCTGCGCCAAGTCCTCCCCAGCAAGCCCCACTCTCAGGGCGCGGGACTGCGCGGTGATAGAAGCGAGTGACTGCCGAGGGGCCTCGAGGAAGCTCCGCGCATGGCGTGGAGGGCGCAGCCGACCCAAGAGCGAGTTGGCATTGAGCAAGCAGCGACGAAGCCGGCGCAAGAAGGCCAACGACCGAGAGCGCAATCGTATGCACAACCTCAACTCGGCGCTGGATGCGCTGCGCGGTGTCCTGCCCACTTTCCCGGATGACGCCAAGCTCACCAAGATCGAGACGCTGCGCTTTGCCCACAACTACATCTGGGCGCTGACTCAGACGCTGCGCATAGCGGACCACAGCTTCTACGGGCCCGAGCCCCCAGCGCCGCCCTGCGGGGAGATGGGCAGCCCGGACGGCGGTTCTACTGGGGACTGGGGCTCCCTCTACTCCCCAGTTTCCCAAGCTGGCAGCCTGAGCCCCACCGCCTCGCTGGAAGAGCTCCCTGGGCTGCAGGTGCCCAGCTCCCCGACTTGCCTGCTCCCGGGGGCCCTGGCGTTGTCAGACTTCTTGTGAAGAGGCCTGTCTGCCTTTGGGTGGTGGGTGCTGAAAGACAGGGAAGGAGCCAGAGCCGATCGAGGTGGGTGACAGTGAGGCTCTAAAGTGGTCCTCTTCCTTCTGGCGGCCACCAGTCCCATCCTTGGCCTGCTGGGGTCCAATCCTGCCTGCAAGCGCCTTCTCTCCAAACCTTTGATGATGCGGGTGCTGAGTGGGCATTGCAGGCTGTGTGTATCTTAAGCCTCCTCTGTGCAGCCACCACAAAGGCAGAGTTTGTTCAACGTAGACCAGAAAGGAAGCACTGCGCAGTCGGAGACGCCCATGGTCTCCAGTCACCCTGTCCTCACTTTCAAATCTGTCAGCTTTTCCCGGTGTCTCCAACCACCCCTTCCCCAGCGTGAACTAATAGTCCAAGGTTCTGTCTCTCCGCACTTGCACCCTCACTAGGCTCCTGCTCCCTCACTTGGCTCCAAAGAGGCCGCTGATCTTCTTTACTCCCTATATAATCCAGGGTTTGGGGCCCGCTCCACTCTGCCTTAATCCACGAAGGTGATGCTCTGCCTTCTCCTCCTGCACTTTTCGGAGCCCTTGCCCTTCCCGGGCAGGTGGGAGACCAGGCTGTGAAATGAGAAAGCCCTAGCTTTGGCTAGGAACATCTGCCCTGCTTGGGCGGAGTCTGAACAGTGAACTGCCCTGACAAGTGCCTGGAGCCCTGTGTGTCTCTTTAAAACAGGAAGAAAAATCAATCTGTAAATATTATAATGTCTTTTGAAATGAATTTTGTAATGGTAAATTATATGCCTTGTCCCCTATTTTAGACATTTGTATTTATTGGGGATATTTCATGGTGGGGAAAGTTTATATTTTGTACATAAGATTATTAGAGACTAGTGAATGAAATTTTGAGCTAATAAAAGATGAACTCTCAAGAATCCTCAGTGAGGTGCCTCGATTGTCAGTGAGAAGAGGATCACTGAAGGGCTCCTCCCCAGCCAGGAGGGGAATAAGGGTCTGGAGCCTCTCCCTTGGGTGCTGGACTGGATGAAGTGGGAAATCCCTTAAGAAATCATTGGTCCAGCTTTCCTGCTGTCTTTATAGGGCAGTGACTTGCCTATTTCAAACAACAGTGTAGAAGAAAGACCAATCTCTTGCTGGGACTAGTGATTCTATAAGCCATTTCTGCCATACTATTAGCCTGAATTTACAGCTACTCTGGCCTTAGGAAAGGGAGAGAGTGATAATTTAGACAACAAAGCCAAAAGTCCCTCGAAGCACTCCCTCTGGGCTAAACTCCCAGGAATCACAACCCCTTTCCAAGGTGCTTGGAGGCCAGCCTCCCTCCCCTGCCCCCACAAATCCATAGTTTGCCCTCCATGCTCCAGGACTGTTTTAAAGCAGTTTTGCAGCTGGATCAGTCCCTGGACTCTGAAAAAGAAGTGCTCCAACCCAGGGAGGGTGATTAGGCCTTAGACTCAGATCTGTGGGTAGCTCACTTTTCTACACTAGAGTGCCCAGGTGGCAGATTCTCAGGGGATTAATGCCTCTTGTGTCTTTCTCCCCAACACCCTCCCCCCTTTCAATTTGAGCTTTTTCTCTACTCCCAAGTCTCTAGAGGAAGCTCTGGGGAGCTATGTCTTCACTATCACTGGCAGGGGTTGGGGGCAGGATGGGGGAATGCCGCAAACAAGAGACTGAACAGAGTGTTGTTTCATTTGGAAGCTTTAATCTGGGAGGCGGAGATTAATGGGTTATTGGTGACCTCAGTAACAGTCAACTTTCCACCTGGGGCACTGCCCGGGACAGGTGTCAACAACTCCCTGCTGCACAGTTCAAGCAAATGCCTGCTACTGGTTGGCCACTTGGGGGGAAGGGTGCAGACAGAATGAGAAATGGGAAGCTCTTGGTCCTCCCAGAACCATAGCACAGATGCAGACAGAATCACTCAAGACCAAAGAAATGTCACTGCAACTTGGAGGTACCAGTCACAAGTGGAGCGTGGGGCCATTACCCAGTGTGGTTTGCAGGAGGCTTGCTTGCGGGAGTCATTTGGAGTCAGAACTAATTTTGGAGAGGAATTTCTGAAGCAGAAGTAAACCACCACCCCACCCCCTGGCTTTTTTTTTTTTCCCCCCTGTGCCAGGCTATGAGAAGTAGTGTTTTCTCCAGGTGGAGACTCCTTTGTACAAGTGAAGTTAGACACTGTCAGAAGTTGAAGATTGGACAATGGGGGAAGCCAAGGTGCACCCACAGCCCAGTCCCCTCTCCGCTTTCCAGAGCGATCATTAAGGGGCCATTAGACACCCAACACACACACAGATTGGTCCTCCTTCCCACGAATTAAAACACTCATGAGGGATTTAACCACCCCAGCTGGTCTGCTACCTTGAGTTGGGGCTGGTTTGGTTCAAGAGCTGTCAGCCCAACACTCCAAGTCAGAAGGAAGTGGATGAAGGTTTAGGGTTTAATTTCGTTAATGCAAACTTTAGGACTCAGTGGCTTGGATAGTTCCATCAGTGTGTGGAATGGTACTAAGGTAGTAACTGATAGGTTTTGGATGGGTCAGGTGGTTCAAGAGGACACTAAAACTGATCACTAAGGACTAAGGAGTTTATTAGAAGAGTGATTAATGTCAGAGATCGAGAAACAGAGAGGTAACAATATGGCAAGGTCTCTGAAGAGGATTAGCCTGGGTGACAAGCATTCTAGAAGCCTCTTTCTAAAAAGCCCTTCTTGGAAATATGTGACTGGCAAATCCAACTAGCCCAACACTTAACCTTCCACCCCCTGAGCATTTAAAGCTGAGGGGAGGGCATCTTCTGGGAGAACCCTCTTGCTTCCTCTAGCCACCCTTCCTTGGCTTATCCCGTAGTCTGGGGTGGCCACTTGTGCCCAGCTCCCAGAAACCCTGACAGGATCCCAGGCTCTATCAGAAAAGGCCCTTAGGTAGAATACGTCTTCCTCTTCTTCAGCTTTTGTCTGAACCCAAGCCTAACTCCCAGAAAAACAGCACATGAATCTTGGGCTCATCCCCCTCCCCAACACCCTCACCCTCCCACCCCTTTGGCACACACAGGCAGGTAGATTTATGGTGCCCTGCCCTCCACCCAAGCCTCACCCCACCCCCAGCCTGCGGGGATTGAAGGACAAAGCATCCCATAGCCTTTGGAATGCTAATGTCTGGAAGCCAGGCTGCTGGGCTGGCTCAAAGGCAGGCGGGGCTTGGAGCACCCTTTCCCCCTTGAGCTGTGTGACCTTGGACAAGTCTCTGAGCCTCTACTAATTCAAAAGAGAAGTAAGAGGTCCTGAGACCTTTTCACTAGATTTCTGGGAGTCTAACAGGAAGTTGTGCTCATGGTGAATGAACTTACAACCCCATATTCCCAACCAGAAGTGGTGGAAAATACCCTTAAGTTCCCTGAACCAGAGTCAATGCGGGAAAGCATAGAGTGGGGTACTGTGTAAAATAAACACGGAGTAAATGTATTAACAGTTTTACATTTCTTTTCTCTGCTCTAACCCCACCCTCCCCCCACCACCTGCCACTTAAAAACTCCTGAAGACCAGAGCTCAAGGAAAAAGGAGCCAGCATTTGCTACCTTTACCTGCCTGCCCCACCTTCAAGGAGCCAGAGGCCAGGATAGTGAGTGACTTGAGCCTATGCACTTCTCAAGGACCCTCCTAACAGGTGCAGTGTGACCACACTCATGGAAGCAGCTATTCCAGAAGAGGCTTGCTCAAGGCCCACAGTCATTTGGTGAATTATCTGAGCAAACTGGGCCTGAGACCCTGACTCTACAGTAGTGGTTCCGTGCCCTTTACTGTCCACAGGTAGGAGAGGAACATACTGTCTATAGTTTTATGTTTTGGGTTCCAGTTGCTTCCCTGGGGTTCTAGTAAGGCCCAGAGGCTCCGCTGAGCTTTGATGTACCCCACGTCCAGGGCTCCTGGCCAACTTTCAGGTCCTATCTGTTACCTCTGCATCTGAGATCATGGCCCAAGGCTGAATGATGGTGCGTCACTGTCTGCGGAACTCAGTGTACCAATTACTTAGATCCCGCCAGCACGCCCCTGACCATGGTGCTGAAATGTCCGCGTTGTTTTAGCGCAAGGGATACGCCTGGGAAAGCGGTGTTCTCAGTGCAGAAAACGACCTGCCCACCCCCTCTGTCCATGTTTCCAGGATAGAGTCCCAGGGTGGCCCCTGTGGGCATTAAAACTTAGGAATCTCTCTCAATCTCTCTCTCTCTCTCTCTCTCTCTCTCTCTCTCTCTCTCTCTCTTTCTCTCTCTCTCTCAAATTATAGCCCTCTTTTGTAAATGGCAGAGCTAGAAGCTAGAGCCAAGTGACTAGAGAATTCTGACAACATCTAAGGTCTGATGTAGAACAATACTGGAAGTTTAGTCTAAGGAAACTCTGGATGGAAGACCTGCTTTGAAAATTTGCCCTTACTGGGGATTTTTATTCTTTGAGTTACAATGAAGTTTTAATGATTCCAAGAAGAAGGACAAAAGAAAGTCTAGTGCACACACGGCATGGCAACGTGGTTAACAGTAACAGCTTTGGATGTAAACATATGATTCAAATCCTGATGTTTTCTTCTAATTAGTGGCTTTCCATTAAAGTCCTTTTATCTTTTTGAAAGCTTATTTTCCTCATTTGTGAATTTGAGATAATAACTAATAGGCACTTAATTGGGCTGGTGTTCTAATTAACTATGCTTGTTTTGTCTCCCAAGCCTCCTCCAACAGTATTTATTATTAGTATCTAAAATTGTCCTCCTCTCCTGGAGGGAGGAGGAAGACTCTGTGTAAATTCGAATTTGTTCGTTGTTCCTGCATGTTGTAGACTGACACAAAGGCCAACCACCCCATCCTGGTAACCATTCCAGAGCTCCAGGGTTACATGTTCAGCTGTCCCTTGGGGGCCCTGAATGAGATGTCCAAAATGGAATTCCTCTCCGCCACCCCCAAATCAATGTCCCCTCGTGTGTACTAAGTAGCACCATCCATACTAGACACTCTTCACTGTTCCCGCACTGCCAGTGTGTGGGCAGCCCTCAAGACCTGCTGATTTTTCCTCCTCATTTTCTTTTCTTTTAAGATTTTTGAATCATATTTATCTATTTATTGTGTGTGTGTGTGTGAGGTGTGTGTGAGCACACACACATATGTGTAGGTGCATTCATGCCATGGTGCATGTGTGGAGGTCAGGAGACAATTTGTGGGGGTCAGTTCTCTCATTATATGGGTCCTAGGGATTGAACTCAGATTGTCAGACTTGGTGGCAAGTGCCTTCTACCGCCTAAGCCACCTCATGTCCTCCCTGTCTTCTCACCTTTTCTTCATCATATCCTCTCCTTTACCTCCTAGTGATAACTGCCTTAGTTCAACTCTTATTCCTCACATGGAAAGACAACCTAACCAAATTCCCCACCTCTAACCAGCACGCACTATGTTCCTGCACCAACCAGAGTTCCCACCCAATTTGCAAAATAACCTTGCCATGCACCATCTTCAAATAGTTTCTAGTCACCATAAGGGAAAGCTCACACGCTAAAGGGAAGGGTGGGGTAATGGGAATGGATGTGAATCTGGCTTCAGTTTCCAGCTGTTTCACCATCAGTTTGACCATGGACCAGTTTCCTAACCTTTCAGTTTCTTTATCTGTAAAGCGGGAACTAATGACATCACCTTTCCAGGTTCAAGCTGGTAAAGCTGTGTCAGAGACTCACCACCAGCTCCGGAGGTAAGCACGACCAGTAGTGCTCCATACCCCATTCAATGATTCATGTCCACCCATCTTTTTCTTTCATCAGTTCCTACATACTTGTCTACTGAGGCTGTATTACCATGCATCCCAGCCCATAGGAGGGGAAATAAAGCACAGAGCAAGCTCATCCACAGCCTTCAAGCTTAAGCTCTGCAGCAGCACACACCACTTCTCTCATTCCACTGGGAGAATGGAGAGACTGCTCAGGAGGGATCAAAGACCAGATCCTGATGATCACGAGCAGTCTCTACTACTGGACTGAGGTCAGGAGCAAATCATACTACCTTTGTTATTATTGGTTTTATCATCTCAGATCACATAAACTTCTGACTAGAGAGCTGACACACCAACTTGTTTTTGAAATCTGTTTTAATTTTTTTTTAAAGGTTTATGGGTCTCACTATATAGTCCTGGATGGCCTGGAACTTGTTATATAGACAAGTCTGGGCTTGAACTCACAGGGACCCACCTGCCTCTGCCTGCCATGGAAACCTGTTTTGAAATGTGCAACGCGAGGTTGGAGAGATAGCTCAGTGGTTAAGACCATTGACTGTTCTTGCAGAGGACTCAGGTTCAATTCCCAGCATCCACATGGCAGCAAGCAACTGCCCCTAACTCTAGTTCCAGGGGATCTGACGCCTTCTACTGACCTCTGCGGGCATTGTACGGCATGGGTACACTTACATACAGTAGACAATACACTCATACACATAAAATAAAAATAATAAACAAAATATTAAAAAGGGAAATATGCAATGTGTTGTCACCAACTGAGACAGATCACTGAAACTAGTTCTTGAAATCCAATGGAAACTTTGTACCTTTGACCACATCTTTCAGTTCCCAGTCCCGCGTCCTTCCCATTTTCCCTCTCACGGTACCTTGCCCTCGCCTGTAGACATACTACACCCAGAAGTACCTCCCCGACAGAGCTTTCCCTTTAGGCACACCCAGACACACGTTCTATGCACTTTCCCTAGCACTGTTCTGTGTGCCCAAACCCTCTCTCTTTCTTGTTCCCCAAATCTCCATCATGGACGTGGCCTCTTCCAGCTCTCTCTGCAGTTTTTCCCTCCTTGCTTTCTACTCTTAGAATATCCTGTGCATGTGAATATTCTAGCAGCTTTCAGGTAATCTTGCAAATATCTGGTTGTTCAATGACGGCCTCCATTGGTCTGTGAGCTAGTCTCAAGAACCAGGACTGTGACCATCTTCATGTTTCCAGTCTCCAGAACACATTCTGAGCCAGAAGTCACATGTTTTAAGGATGATAATGAGTATGTGAATTAATAAAATGAAGGGAAGGTACTGCAGTGATTTATTTAGAAGTTTGGTTTTACTTATTTTTAATTGACAAATAAACATGTACATTATGGGACACAATGTGATCTATGTATACATTGTATAAAGATTCAACAAAGCTAATTAGCATAACTGTTACCTCATCAATTTAGTATTATTATTTTTAATCATATTTATTTATTTGGGAGGGATGCATGTTTGCTAAGGGGTATATGTGGAGGTCAGATGACAACTTGCAGAAGTCAGTTCTCTCCTTCCACCATTTGGATCTTGGGACTCAAACTCAGGTCATCAGGCTTGGCAGCAAGCACGTGACCTGCTGAGCCATCTCTCAAGCCTATCTTTTGTGTGGTGAAAAATGCTAAAAAATCTGCTTTGGAAATCTGTCTTGAAATCTACAATGTGTTATCACTAACTGTGGGACAGATCACTGAAAGTAATTCTTCCAGTCCAGTTGAAACTTTGTACCCTTTGACCAACATTGTCTCATTCCCACTTCCATTCCCCCCTCCTTTCCATTCTCTGGTAATCAATTTTCTATTCTTTGTTTCTTTAAAAAAAATTTATTTATTATTTTTATTTTGTATGAGTAATTACGGGAACTGGAATTTCAAAAGTTTGTTAGCCACCATGTGGATGCTGGGAATTGAACCCAGGTCCCCTGCAAAAGTGACCAGTGCTCTTAACCGCCGAGCCATCTCTCCAGTCCCTCTTTGTTTCTTTGCGATGGGAATTTTTTTAGTTCCACAGATGAGCAAGATCACACAGTCCGTGTCTTTCTATGCCTGGCTTATTTCACTCATATGAACTATGTCATGTCCTCCTGTGCCGTCCATGTTGTATAATAGCCATTGTGGATGTATATCACAGTTTTTTTTCTTCATTGGTTGAACACTCGTTTCCAGATCTCTGTTACTGTGAACAATGCTACAGTGAATATGGAGGTGCAGATGTCTCTTCCACATAGCAATTCCAACTCCAGGAGTAAGGTTGCTGGATCTGTTTAGGAATATCTGACCCTCCACAGATTGGCTAGCACATAAATACCAATGACTATATGTTGACAAGTGAATTGATTGGTTCATATAGAGACACATGGCCCATCCTGCCACGTATTTTCCCCTGTACCAAAATCACCTGTCTGCGGCTGCCCATGGACCTATTTTAGAAGATGCCTCGTCTGATTCAGTAAACCTAGGTCTCACAGTCATCAAGCCATTTCTGAGATCAAGAATATTAGTGCCAGTCATGGGGCTGATTCCCCCCTGAGATTGTCCCAGTCAGCCAATAGGAAGAGACAGGGCTTAGCATCCATCTCATCTCTGATACCTCATAATTCCAGCAACTCAGACAAATTACTGAGCTCTCCAAACCTCAGTTTCTAAGTCATAAAAAATGGGAAAAAAACACACTTGTTGCATGGAGTTGGATAAGAATGCAGATGGGATGGCAGGTGTGCTCGCTCACCTTCTGTGCCTGCTAGTGACTTGAGGCAGAACCCTCTAGGGTACATACTGAATCTCATCTTATTCCTACAGATAACTAGCAGAAAAAGCAGGGGCCAGGACTGGCTTTCCCACCTTAGCCAGGGAAGGACAATATGCTTGCCCAAACACCCAGACCAATCATCATGGAGACAAAGTAAGGCTTTACTGTCCTAACCCCATTACCAGCTGCACCAAACTGATGGAAGCAAGAAGAGTGAATGTACAACTTCTCTGTGGGTCAGGAATCTATGAATGGCTTAGCTGGGTCCCTCTAGCTTGAGGCATCCCATGCAGCTGCAGTTGGGGTCCTCAAGCAGGTATGCCATCTCACCTGAGGACTTCACTGGGGGAGAAGCCACATAGACATGCACTTGAGTGGCTCTTGTCAGCATTCAATTCCTCCAGGGCTGTTGGGATGAGCACCGAGGTCTTCCTCAGGTCCTAGTCACACAGCTTTGGCCATATAAGGTGTGGGACAATCAAAGTAGAAGCTATGGGCTTTGTAATCTAAATTAAAAAGTGAGAACCAGCTCTGAAGAGGCTGAGACAGGAGGACCAACAGTTCCAAGACAACCTGAGGTACATTCCAAGACCCCGTCTCACCACCCCCCCAACACACACACGTGACAATCCATCACCTCTGCTATATTCTATTCACAAAGAAATCTTAAAAATTATGAAATCTTGCCCACAACCTGGGGGTGGGGATTATACAAGGGAATGTGTACCCAGAGGTGAAGGTCACTGGGGCAATCACATATGCTACCTATCACTTTCATGGTAACAGAAATTTTTGCTCCCTGGGGGTGGGGGGCAGCAAGATGGTTCATGGGTAAGAGTACTTGCCTTGCAGGCATAATGACCTGAATTTGATCCCTGATATCTGTGTAAAGAGAAAGGAGAGAACTGATTCCCGCCAGTTGTCCTCTGATCTCCACATGAGCACCATGGTACACACATGCCTATGCTGGCACACATATCACACACATGCATACACACTGATACAATAATAAATAAAAATGACAAGACAAATATTTTAAAGTTACTTTCCAGACACACACACACACACACACACACACGCTTGACCTCAGAGCCAAATACATTAGGGTTTATTTAAACAAAGGAAATTCAGGTACTTTGACTTCTGAGACTAAAACAGGTATCTCCTTATCCCCAGTGATGGGTTAACTTCAACAGAAGGCCCAGAACACTCCTGTCCCCCACTCCCCAGTGCTCATCAGACCCCCCCCAGTGCTCATCAGAGCCCCCCCAGCTGATCTCTGGCATCCATTTACAGCTTTCACAGGCTCCCCGCCCCCACTCCTGAGGCAGAGATTTAGGGCGTCTGGGGCCTGGACACGGCACCCACTGAAGGAAATTTACTGCCTCTGGAGAAGCGGGGTTGGACTCGAGGTCTTGAATGCATCTTTTTCCCCTTTGCCTTCGCTTTATTAGGTTAATCATTGCTTGAATCGGTTGCCATGGTTTGGGCAAACCCATGGCGACTCTATAATGAAGCCTGAAAGACTAGGACCCCATTTATCATCCCCAGTGTTTGGGAGGCCCAGAGCTTCATTTGCCTGCTCCAGGGTCTGGGCACCACCCTTCTGGCTAGGGCCCCCCAGGCCTCTTTTGAATGAGGGATGAACAGGTGGCGACTTGGAAGAGACCCACACAGGTGGAGTGAGCGAGTGAGCAGAGCCCTACACATTCTCTCTCCCTCCCCTTCTCTCTCTCTCTCTTTCTTTCTCTCTCTTTCTCCACTCTAGGGCCAGACCAAACAGGCAGCTTTGCCAGGCTTTTTCTTCTTGGGCAGTAGGAGACAAGAGCATGCTCTTTTGGTAGAAGGCGTTTGCTCTGACCTTAGAAACACGGGAATCTGTGTCTTGACAGATCCAAGTGTTGCCACACTTCCCTATAGCCCAGGCATAGCTCTAGCAGCACTGTGATCCTGCAATGACTGGGCAACAGATGGAACATGGATCAGTGTGGAAACGAAGGTCCAGTAACATAGGGGTGGCATAGCCAGGGTAAGTCCCAGAGCCAGTAATATTTACTAGAGAAACTATCTAGCAATAATGCAATGAATTTTCTCACACTCATCACCCAGATTCAGACATTATCAATTCAGTATCAAACATACATAGCTCACTCATGTCCCTACCCACTTCCCTCATTATCTCCCCCATGAGTTATTTTGAAGCAAACCTCAAACTTCATAGAATTCTACCAGTGGATCTTTGCCCGGTATCCTTTCCTCTCAGTGTAATAATAGAACGCAGCAGCTGACAGTATCAACTGTGAAGACAGAGGCCTGGTGTTGGAATCCCAGCTCTTCCTTTTCCCAATGTGTGGTGCTAGACCCACCCAAGAGTCTGACCAGTTTCATCAATGATGAAAGGAAACAATGTTGCCCCTCTCTTGCAGCTCTCAAAGCCTGTCAGAATTAAATGACACAGTACCAGGCATGTACCAGCACCTGTGTGGAGTCCATAGGGCTTTCATGATTTTCGTTCTTGTGACCATCACACCATCCCCAGCAGCTGTCGTCCTGGCAGGAGGTCAGCTCTTTTATGGCTATCTATTTTTTGTTTGAAACAGGGTCTCACTATGTAGCCCTGGTTGGCCCTGGAAGTCTCTATGTAGACCAGGCTGGTCTCAATCTCAAAGAGGTTCACCTGCCTCTTCCTCCGAGCACTGGGATTAAAAGTGTGTGTCACCACATCCAGCTATCCTTTTTTTAAGATTCATTTTTATTTCTTGAGTAGCTTGGAGCTTTCTTGATGTATGCTGAGACAGTGTACAACATTTCCTCCAGCAACCACGAAGCCACAGGAAGAACAGCAGAGTTGACCATCAGAGTCACCAATCCCAACATCAGGCTACACAGCAAAGAAAACCAAGACATGGCACACAAGCATGTCTTATTGTGCTTAAATAAAACTAAAAAAAATGGCCAAAATACTTTTTTAAATTTATTTTTATTTTATTTTATTTTATGTGTATGAGTGTTTTGCCTGCATATGTGTTAAGTGTACATGTGTGTGCAATGCCTGCAGAGGCCAGAAGAGGGCATTGGATCCCTTGAAACTGGAGTTAAGGACAGTTGTTAGCTGCCATGTGGGTGCTGGGAACCAAACCCAGATCCTCTGCAAGAGCAGCCAGTGCTCTTAACTGCTGAGTCATCTCTCTATCACCTAAAGTTTTATTTTATTATTTTTGAAATTATGTATACGAATGCATGTCTTTGTGTGGGTACAGGTATGTGCACATGAGTGCAAGTCCCTGAGGAGGTCGGAGGCAGCATATACCATGGAAGTAGAGTGACAGGTGATTGTGAGCTGCTGGGTGTATGTGCTGGAAACTGAACTCAGGTCTTGTGCAAGACTAATATTCACTCTTAACCACTGAGCCATCTGTCCAGACACTTTTAGTTTTATGTATGTGTCTGTGTGAATGTATGCTGTGTGTATGTGGGTACCAGCCACAGCCAGAAGAGGCAGCTGGATCCTCTAGAGCTGGAGTTACAGGCAGTTGTGAGATGCCTTATATGGATGCTGGGAACCAAACTCTGGTCCTCTAAAAGAGAAGCAAGTCCTCTTAACTTCTGAGACCCTTCCCTAGCCCCAGAAGGCCAGCTCTTGGCTTTATGTCCAGGTGTCTTGATGTAGCCCCCTGAAACAGCAACCAAGTGTCCTCTTGCTTCTCTGCCTGGCACTGGTTTTTCAGCAGTGAGCCTGGCGCCAAGCACTGATATCCCCTAGCCTCAGCTTTCACAGTCACGCTTAGCTCTGCACCATTTATCTACCAATGGGCAAAGCCAGCGCCCCTTCTCTTTTTCTAGCCTCTTCACTTGGTCCCATTCATAAGTATTCTATGGTGTATGCACAAGCCTGTACACGTGCTTCCCGTACATGAATAGCATATTCTTGAGCTCCCATGTGCTCAGTCAGTCAGGGAGACTCCCAGACACCAGGACCCATCCTGTTGCAGTTCCTGATTGATCAACAGAGGCAGAGGAAAACTGGTCCCTGAGCAGAGTACCAAGGTACTGAGTCTTCCTGAAGGAGGCAGATGCACTCTCCAGTGTATAAGATTGAAGACAGTCAGGCACTGGCAGGGGCTCTGTGAAGATGTAAGCAGCCCCTCTAGGTCCCTTGTGTAGGTGAGGCTTAATCCCAGCAGCTGACCTGCTCAGCTGGGCCTTTGTTTATTCCCAGAGATTACCACATCCAGGAGCCGAGTTCAGGCTGAATGGTATGGTCTCCTTCCAAATTGCCCATTTTTTTAAAGATTGAAAACTGGTTATTACTGATGATTTACTCTATCTAAACTCAGTCCTAGCGTGCTTTTTTTAAATTAGACTATGAGGGGAGAATTATTATTTCCATTCCTCGAATGATGAAGCAGAGGCAGGAGGCAGTTCCATAGCGGTGGGTTATCTAGTGAGAGGCAGCACTGGATTTGAATCCAGGCTTTCCGAACCTGCCGCTGCTCTTCACACTAGCCTGCTTTCCTTCTTCTTTTTACAAGTTTTGGTTTGGGACACTTTCAAATAGACACAAAAGCACAGAGAACAGAATAACGGGTCTTCATGCAGTATCACTCAGCCTCTACTCACTAAAAGTAATGAGGGGGAAGAGGTAAGGAGGGGCTGGAGGACACAGGTACAAAAAGAAATTCCCATCATGGACAGCAATTCACAGCCAAACTTAATTCATCTCTTTGCAGAACATCCCTTCTCAACCTGCACAGACAGCCCAGGTGTCCCTTGGTGTCTATTTTTAAATGAAGACTTTTAAATTTTGCATTTATTTATTTTTTATTTTGTGGACTTTTTTGAGATAGGGTCTCCCTGTACACCACACTTGGCATGTATTTATTTTTATTTTATGTGTGTGAGTGTTTTGTCTGCATGTATGCAAGTGCACCCACATCATGCAATGCCCACAGAGGCCAGAAGAGGGCATTGGATCCCCTGGAACTGGAGTTAAAGACAGTTGTTAGCCATCATGTGGGAACCAGAGTCCTCTGCAAAAGCAGCTAGAGCTCTTAAACTCCGAACCATCTTTCCAATTCCCAGGACTATTTTTTCTTTTTTGAGACAGGATCTTATGTGTCCTAGGTTAGCCTCATAACTCGTTATATAGTTGAGGATGACCTTGAGTTTCTGATTCTCACACATCCACCTGCTAAAGGCTGAGATCACAGGCCTGCATCACCACACCTAGTTGTATGGGATTCTAGGGATAGAACCCAGGGCCTCAGGCATGCTAGGCAAGAACTCTACCCACAGAGTCACATTCCTAGCCCCATAAGGACGTTGTTTAAAACACAGAAACTAATTCATTTTCATACCTAATGAGCAATTCTAATAACTCCCTTTTCATCCCCACCAAATTCCACCCTAGAGTGTGCAGACCACACTGAGTTTGGCACCCAGGCAAACCCAGATAGTTGGTTGCTCCATAAGGAGCTGAAAACCTTGAGCCCGTCCCAGCTCTCCCTGCCCCTCCTAGCTCCAGTGTGGGGTCCACTGAGTGAAGGGAGAGCCCACCATTGAATTTCAAGGACTCTTGAAATGCCAAATAATTTACCGAAACCTTTGAGGGGCCCCAGCATGCCCAGCTCGGCAAGGAGAGCCCCGAAGCCCCCCAGCCGCCAGCACCAGTGGCAAATCGGGGTCTTTTCACACCCAGGAGGCCAGAGTCAGTGGGCTCCTCCCTCTGGCTTTGCCTCTCTCCAGATCTAATGACAATCCAAAGAGTTCCTGATAGGGTTTTAAAAGATGCTCCTCCATTCACTGTCCACCAAGCATGAAAATCCAGCTCATTTGTGTCCATTCTTCATCCTAAAGGCCTGGCCGGCCCAGGGCCTGCAGCCCCAAACTTGTCACTCAACTTTTCCCTTGCTTTTGTTGGATTCGCTTTTATTTCATTCTTCTGTCTCCTCAGCACACCCTCCTCTCCCCCTCCTCACTCCATTCCTGTCCTTCTCCTCTGCCCCCCCCCCCACCCCCCAACTTCCCAGTCCCTCTCTGTACACACAAAAAGCAGCAGACCAGTCTGGGAATTTCTTTACAGATCCAGTGCTCCCCACCCCCACCCCGACTTCTTCTCACTCCCAGCTTTTTAAAAAAGTGGTAGCAGAAAGTCAGCAGGGGCCAAAAGGGACTCAGAACCCAGCCACAAAACAGTCTCATGGTCTGGTTGGAAATGGCCTCAGGAAATTCTGAGTCCCCACCTTTGACTTCAGAGCTGAGGAAAGTGAAGACCAAGAAAGAGAAGAGACTGACCCAAGGTAACAACAGAGTTAGTGGCACAGCAGGGTCCAGTGTTAAGCCTCACAATCAGGGCCCTGGGAATTGACATCCACTCCTCCATCCCCACTGCAGAAAATCCACTCTCCCCTTAAGACACTTAGCTCTCTGAGCCTAGAGTCATGACATGAGGGCAGGGCCATGGTCCATAAACTACTGTGTCCCTGGAAGGTTTAGCATATGCTAGGCATTTAGTGGGAGGGATGGGGGTTTATTTCAGCTTGGTTTTTTTGAAACAGAATTGGTCTCACTCTGTAGCTCAAACTGACCTTGAACTTTCCATCCTCCTGCGTCAGCCTTCCCAGTTCTATCATTGCCATTATTGTGTGTGTGCACATGCATGTTGCATGTGCAGGTGTGAATGCAAATGTGTATGCATTCGTGTGGAAGTCAGAGGTTGATGTTGGGTGTCTCCCATACAGCTGTGTACTTCTGTGTCTGGCTTTTCCAAGTGGATGCTGGGGATTGAACTCAGGTCCTTACACTTGCATGACAAAGCATTTATTGGGCTGAGTCAGCTCCCCAGTCTTGGTGGTGTTTCAAATCTTTTTTTTTTTTTTTTTTTTTTTTTTTTTTTTTTTTTTTAAAAAAAAAAAAAAAAAAAAAAAAAAAGAGGACGATAAATCTTTCACTGTGATATATCAAAATAA
>NW_008332825.1:837883-842484 GCF_000622305.1 Nannospalax galili
TTTTGGGGGGGTTTTAAAATTTTTTTTTTTTTTTTTTTTTTTTTTTTTGTCTATTTTGGTGAGGGGTCAGGGCACACACAGCATGTGTGTGGCAGTCAGAGGACAACTTGTGGGAGCTGGTTCTCTCCGTCCATCACATGGGTCCCAGGGTGCCTTTAACAGCTGAGTCATTTCGCTGGCTCATTGTAGTGCTTTTCATAAAACTAAACAGAAGGAACACGGAGGCCACACTGTCCCCCTGCTCTTTGGGCCTCTTATTTGCCACTCTTGTACCTTTGGGGCCCTGGTCTTGTTACTAAGCCCAGGGGGAGAGACTCAACCCAGAGGAGAGGAGGGAAGGGGAGCTATGAGAGGAGAGTGTTAGCGGTCAAACCCCTTCCCAATCACTTTCTTTCTGTGAATAAGTCACACTGTGGAGCATGTACAAGTCCCACCTTTGTAGGATTCCATAGGTCCCTTAGGGCTGGGGCAGGTGTGGTAGTAGGCATCACACTGGTGACACCCTGAAACAGTGCATTGTCAGTGAATGAGGACTGTCCTCCTTCCTGTCCAACCAGGTCCTGTGGGAATGACAGTGACAGGGGACACCAGGGACTGGGGCTGTATCAGCCTCACAAAGAGGTACAGGGAAAATTTAAAAACAAACACCAAGGTAGGCATGGTAGCACATGACTGTAATCTCAGCACTCAAGAGCTTCAGGCAGGACAATCATGAGTTCAAGGATCCTCTTAGGCCACAGCTGCAGTGGTCTCCATGCAGCTGAAACATGGAAAACACTTCCCTTGGTAGCCCTATGTAAACAGGGTGCCCTGAAGCTCTCTTATAAAAGCATCAGATGAGTTAAAACTTTTACACCCTTGATGCTATGGTGGGTGAGAGCCAGCAAGCTCTTGAGATACCATGAAGGCATTTGTACCTATTAAACTCCAGCTGTTGACTTGATACACCTGAAAAGAAGGAACCTCAATTGAAGCATTCCCTGTGACCATGTCTGTGAGGGATTTTCTTGATTGTTGAGACATGTGGGAGAGTTCATCCCACTTTGGGTGATGCCACCTCTGGTCCTGGGTTATATGAGAAAGCAGGTTGAGCATGAGCCAGGGAGCAAGCCAGTAAGCAGCATTCCTCCATGGTCTCTGTTTCAGCTCCTGCCTCTAGGTTCTTGCCCTGATTTCCCTCAAAGATAAACTGTGACTGGGACATGTAAGCCAAATAAACCCTTTCCTCCCCAAGTTGATTTTGATCAGCATTTCATCAGAGCAACAGAAAGATAACTAGAACAGCATCTTTCCGATTGTTTTGGTACAAATTTTACTTCACTTATTTAACAGCCTTGCCCTTCTTGTCCACAACCTTAAACATGATCTTTTCACCAATTTTCACATTTTTCAAAACTTTCTGCTTTAGTTTTGGATCCTGAGTCTCACTATAAACTTGCTTAAAGCAGCAGCAACCATGCCACAGCCTGAATGTTATGCTGTCTTGACATTTCCTCCATCAAAATTAATTAGACAATTACTTTTGAATTCAGCCTCACTTAGATTCTCAGGGCACAGAAAAAAAGCAGATTCTTTGCCCAAATATAGCAAGACTGGCCCCTAGTCCAATTCCCAAGAGAGACCTCATCTCAACTAAAATCTCATGAATAAAGTTCTCCCCATCTCAGTCAGTACTCTGGTCTTTTGTTAACATACCAGAATCACCCACTGAACCCTGCTTAGAGAATTCTAAGCTTTCTCTAGCCTGCTTCTTCACACTCCTCCAAATTCCTCCTATAAACCAGTTCCCAAAGCTTAAAAACCATGATCAGGTTCAACCACAGCAACAACTCCACTTCCTCTGGTACCCGTTTTCTGTACTCAATAATCTTTCTCATCACTGTGACAGAATACCAGACAGACATAGGCAACTTGAAGGAGGAAGGATTGCTTTGGTTCATGGTTTCAAAGTTCAGTCAACGTTACTCGACCCTGTGCATTTAAGCAGAACACCAGGGCGGGAGCATGTGGAGGGGAAGGTTGCCAGTTTCATCATGAAAGAAAGCAGACAGAGAGAACAGGACCAGGGGTCAAGTATAACATTCAAACACCCCCACACACACTTCCTCCAGTTAGGTCCCATCTCCTAAAGCTTTCAGAACCTCCCAAAATTGTGCCACCAATTATTATTATTATTGGGGACCAATTATTCAATACATGAGCCTGTGGAAACATTCCATATTCAAATCCTCACACATTTGTTTGTCAGGGGGTGTGCATGTGGGTGCACACGCTCGTGTGTACTCATACATGTATGCCCTGAACTACTATGAAGAACCTGGAAGTTCTACGTAGATCCATCTGTAAATATCTGGACAGCTCAGAAAAGGAGTTCTTTTACTTAAAAACATTTCCAGAAACTACACTTTCATTGGCTCAACATTAAGATGGTAATTTTTTTTAAATGCATAACTATTTTAGTTAAGAATTTTTCTGAACTAGAAAGACAGTGATAAAAGAAGTCTCTATAGTGTTTTTGGCTTTATTGTTTGTATGTTTGTTTTTTAAATAGGATCCTATTTCATGTATCCTACACCACCTCAAACTTTGATGATCTTGACCCCCTGATCCTCCTGCCTCTACCTCTCAAGTGATAAGATTACACGAGTATGTCACCATGCCCAGCTCTACAGTGCATTACATAGTGAACCTTCAAGATAAGTCACCAAGACCTATTATTTATATAGAGAAAGGGATTTGGGAGAAGGTAATTAAAGATCTCCAGGCAGATCGTTCTGGATAAAGGAAACCCTAAATCCAAAGACAAGTCTGTGAGAAAAGAATCAGAGTTGGAGAGTAGGCAGTCACGTGAAGAGAGGCGGGGAGGGGGTATGGAGTTCCACCACCACAAGCCTGGGAATGCTTAGAGCCACCAGATGCAGAGGGCACAAGGAAGGATTCTCCCTAGAGCCTTCAAAGTGAGTACCACTTGCTGCATCCTTGGCACAAGGCCTCTGGCCTCTGGAATTGTGAGGGAATCAATCCTCATTGCTTTTAGCCACCCAGTTCGTGGCAAGTTGTTACAACAGTGCTAGGAAGCTACTGGGCTCTCTTAAAAGTATTGCATCACTCTACACCCTTTAAGCAGACCTTGTGTGAGATGTCAGATGCATTTCAAGTAGCAGGAGCTCAGGAGGTCTTAGCCCCCCGATTCCTGCCTGTCTTGATGATTAGGGAGCAACTGCAAATGTTGGTCCCATTCTGTATTAGTTACTTTTCATTGTTGTGATAAAATATCATGAACAAAAACAACTTACAGAAGAAAGTTTATTTTGGCTTATAGCTCCAAAGGGTTAGAATCCATCATGGCAGGGACAGCATGCCAGTGGGTGACAGGATCAAGAAGCTAAGCAATCACATCTTTATCACAAACACAAAGCAGAGAGAGCAAACTGGAAGCAAGACAAGACTATGAACTCTCAAAGCCCTCCCCCAGTGACGTGCTTCCTCCAGTAAGGCCGCACCTCCTAAACCTCCCCAAACGGCACCACCAACTGGGGACCAAGTATACAAATACCTGACATAGCTCATTAGAACCACCACACATTGCATGCACTCCTGGGTTCCCTGAGATGTGCGGGTCTATCTGTCATGTGACCCAGGCTACTGTGAGGACTGAGCAACTCTCTGCTGTCTGGCTAGTCCCTGGCTAGCTGCTAGAAGCTGACCACTATTTATAACTCTGTCTTATTCATGGCCTGGCAGCATTTACCCAAGCTCATTGGGATTGGTGTGGAATTTGAGTGAGGCCCTGTAGGCCTTTCCTATGAATGATGTGTTAGCTTGGGTCTTAAACTCTGCCATTGAGATGTCCTCAGGGGATAGGATAAAAAGAGGCCTCATCTAGTGGGTAAGGGGTAGGGACCTCATAACCTCTGTACTCTCAGAACACAAACAGCAGAGTAGACCCAGCACAAGTCATAGTCACATGGTTCCATCAATGGTTCCTATACTGTTGGGTGCAAGAGACAGAGGGGTGGAGAAACAAGCTTGATTTATCAGGCAGAGGGCTGGGCCTCTGGGCTTGTGAGAGAAGGTTTCTAGAATGACTGAAGTGGCCCAAGCTGGCTTAAGGGACAAGTCCCAGTAAGTCACCAGGTGGAGGTGAAGCTTTAAAGGCTAGAACTTCAGAATAATGAGGCAGTGAGACAGTGATAGAGCACAGGGTTTGAGTTCAAACTTGGTCAAATCCCAATTTGTCCCACCCAGAGTTATCAGTGGATGACTCTCCCTCTATGCTTCTATACACAGAAGAAGAAAACTCAAAGTGCCATATACTTTGGCCATACTATGCTTATTTTACTTTTACATATATATATATATATTTTATTTTATTTTATGTGTATGAGTGTATTGCCCACATGTGTGTAAGTGCACCCATGTTGTGCAATGCCCTAGGAGTTCAGAAGAGGGCATGAGATCCCCTGGAACTGGAGTTACAGACAGTTGTTAGTCACCATATGGGCGCTAGATACGAACCAGATTGGGTACATTTTAAAAAGGACATTTTGTACAAGATAAACGAGAAAATCCAGTGGAGAGAAATATTGAAAGGCCCCAGG
>NW_008332825.1:842833-843326 GCF_000622305.1 Nannospalax galili
CCTGCAGAGAACAGAATAGATTGTTGATCCCCTGGAACTGGAGTTATGGACAGTTGTTAGCTGCCATGTGGGTGCTGGGATTCGAACCCGGGTCTTCTGCAAGAACAATCAATGTTCTTATCTGCTGAGCCATCTCTCCAGCCCCTGAATATCTTCCAATTTCAATGAAACATAGATCTGCCTTGTCTTTTTTTCTTTCTTCTTTTTCTTTTTCTTTTTCTTGATAGGATACCACGTAGCCCAGGCTGGCCTTGAACTCCTGATCTTCTTACCTCCACCTCCCAAGCACTGGGATTGCAGGCATGTACCACCACACCCACATTTTAATTGTTTTAGTAATTACTTTCTTTTTCCCACCAATAAAAAAAGACAGCCCTCCATATGTAAGGATTCTATCAAACACAGATGGGAACATTTTTTTTTTTTTGGTCTTTTTGAGACAGGGTCTCCCTGTAGCCCCAGCTGTCCTGGAACTCACTATGTAGACCAGGCT
>NW_008332825.1:843925-852764 GCF_000622305.1 Nannospalax galili
TTTCTAATCCCTCAGCGCTGACAAAAGGGACCCCCCCCCACCCCCGCCACGAGGACACCAACCCCAGCTGCTGAGCAACAGCAGGTACTAAACAGAAGCTCCTCTCGAGGCCTCGCACTCCCGTCCTAGGTCAACAGACAGAAGGGGCTCTGTCAGCTGGGTCAGACAGGAAAGATTAATGGAGCAGGTGCAGGCCAGGGCGGGACAATCACCTGGCCTGACAAGGTCCCTCCTAGAGATTATGTGTGTGACCCAGGCAAAGAACCAAGCCAGACATCATCCAGCTGCGCTTGGACTTGGCCAGAGATGGCTGGAGCCCCCTCTGCTGCCTCTCCTGCTAGTCTTTTCCTGCTGTCATCTACCCTTGCCTGGCCACACCTGGCCGCACCTGGTTCCGTTCATTCTTCCATATGGGACCTACAGAGAAATTCTTGGAGCCCAGCCTGTGGCAACCAACTTTAAAATAAATGTCTTTTTCATTTCTCTAATTTCCCAAGTAACTCACTACTGAAAAGTAGAATTTTTGATACTGGTTTTGTTGTAGCAGCAAGTTGGCCTGGAGCTACCTGTCCTCCAGTCTTAACCTCAAGAGGGCTGGGACAACCAGGTTGGCAAAAATAGTTTCAATCACCTGTTAATTCTACCATGAGGTGGAATCACTGTTCATGTTAAGTAGATTTTTTTTTTTTTTTTTTTTTTTTTTTTTTTTTTTTTTTTTATCATTTGAGACAGGGTCTCCCTGTAGCCCCAGTGGCCTGGAGATTGCTATGTAGACCAGGATGGCCTCGAACTCACAGAGATCTGCCTGCCTCTACCTCTCAAGTGTTGAGATTAAAGGCGTGTGCCACCATGCCCGGCATGTTAAGTCGATTTTAACTGGCCACAGTGATACAGAAAGAGATAGTCAGGCTGGGCATGGTGACACACACCTTCAATCCCAGCACTCAGGAAGCAGAGGCAGGCTGATCTCTGTGAGTTCAAGGTCAGCCTGATCTACATAATGAGTTCTAGGCCAGCTAGGATGACAGGGAGACCCTGTCTCAAAAAAAAAACCAAATAGAAAGAGAGAGCTCAGCACTGCCACCAGCCTGAGGAGTTCACTTTTCCTTTAGAGACCTCCACCCAGGTAAAGTCAGACCCTTGACCATGCTATAGAAAAGAATTTCAGGAAAAGACAGTATGAAGTAAAGTTGGATTTTATTAAAACTAAAAATTTGTAAAAATATGCATTTATTTTTATTTTATGAGTGTTTGGCCTGCATGTATGTCAGTGTACCACATGCATGCAATGCCAGAGGAGGCCTGAAGAAGGCACCAGATCCCCCTAGAACTGCAATTACAGACAATTGTGAGCTTCCATGTGGATGCTGGACCAATCCCAGCTTCTCTGCAAGAGTAGTAAGTTCCTTAACCACTGAGCCATCTCTCTAGCCCCCAAAAAGAAATTTCAAAAAAATTGTATTTAGTATTACTACTGTGTGTGTATATGATGTGTGAGTGCAGGTGCATGAATGTGGAGGTCAGAGGACATCTTTGTGGACTCAGTTCTGGGGACTGAATTCAGGTCATGGCCCTCTGGGCCATCTCCTGGCCCCAAGAGATTGATTTATACACAGATATTAGTGGGAAGATAGGTGCTCAGGCCCCATAAGTGTGGGTGTGGGCTTCTCAAAGCAGAGTCCCTCTTCATTGTCTTTACAATAGCCATATATAGATGTTGGTAGGTTCTGAAGTTGTTATCTTCAAAAGGATTTAAATGAGATCACACACCTGAGGTGCACTGGCCAGGATTACAATAGATAGATGATACCTCAGGTCACAGGGAGCCTATCTCCATTGTTGGTTTGAATGAGAACGTCCCCCACACGTTTTGTCCTCAGTTGGTGGTGCTGTTTTGGAGGCTTTAGGAGGTGTGGCCATGCTGGAGGAAACATTTCACTGGGTGCAGGCTTTGAGAGTTCTTAAGCCTTGCTAGATTGCCAGTCACTCTCTTCTTCCTATGCCTGCTTGAAAATATGAGTGCTCCTCTTTAGGTCCCAGCCACCTCCTGCCGCCAGGTCCCCTGCTATGACAGACTCTTGGCCAGGATTACAATAGATAGATGATACTTCAGGTCACAGGGAGCCTATCTTCATTGTAAACCAAAGTAAATAGCCTTGTTTGTGAGGAGTGTGTTGGTTTGAATGAGAACGTCCCCCACACGTTTTGTCCTCAGTTGGTGGTGCTGTTTTGGAGGCTTTAGGAGGTGTGGCCATGCTGGAGGAAACATTTCACTGGGTGCAGGCTTTGAGAGTTCTTAAGCCTTGCTAGATTGCCAGTCACTCTCTTCTTCCTATGCCTGCTTGAAAATATGAGTGCTCACACACATAAATAATAAAACATAATAAAATATTTTAAAAGGCAGCACAGTTAACAACATTTGCTGTGTTGGTTGCTGACAGAGACAATATTTCTTTTTTGTGTCTGTGTTTGTGTGTGTGGTATGCATGCATGTATATATGTATGTTTGCATGTGCATGGATAAGTGAGGCTCAGTGTCTTTCTCAGTCATTTTCCATCTTACATATTGAAGCAGGGTCTCTCACTGAACCTAAGGCTTAACATTTCGGCTAGTCTGGCTGGCCAGCTTGCTCTGGGAATTCCCTGTCTTGCCCTCCTACACTCTGGAACTATGCGTGGGCTATTATACCTGCCCAGCTTTTATGTGGGCTTGGGGGATCCAAATTCCCGTCTTCATACTTTCATGGCAAGCACTTTACTGGCTGAGCCATCTCTCTAGCCCAATACTTCTCTTCTTTTTATTTTTTATTTTTTTGTCTTTTTGAGACAGGGTCTCCCTGTAGTCCCAGCTGACCTGAACTCACTATATAGACCAGGCTGGCCTTGAACTCACAAAGATCCGCCTGCCTCTGCCAAGTGCTGGGACTAAAGGCGTGCGCCACCATGCCCAGCCTCTTCTTTTTATTTTTAATTATGTATATGCATATGTTGGGGGGGTGGGGGTTGTAGATATGAGTGCAGTTGCTCACAGAGGCCAGAAGAGGGTACAAGATCCCCTGGAGCTATCATTATAGGCAGTTGTGAGCAGCCCAACAATGGTGCTGGGAAATAAATTCTGGTCATCTGAAAGAGCAAGAAGCACTCTTAACCACCTTTCCATCTCTCCAGCTCCCCAGTATTTCTTTAAAATGTTTTCATTACATTTTATTTATTTAGTGTGGGGGGGTGTACATATGCCATGGACATGCATATAGCAGTCAGAGGACAGTTTGCTAGAGTTGGTTTTCTCCTTCTACCATAGGAGTCCCAGGGATCAAACTCAGGTCTTCAGGCTTGCCAGCAAGCACCTTTGCCTACTGAGCCACAGCTAGCCCCCACTATTTCTTCTATATAGAGATATTTTCAAAGAAGAAAGTTTAAAAAAGCAATAAACAATACTTAAGGCCTATGAGTCTGCGATCTTTATTATTATTATTATTAATTTTTATTAATAATTTTTATAATTATTATAATTATTATTAATTTTTTGGTCTTTTTGAGACAGGGTCTCCCTGTAGCCCCAACTATCCTGGAACTCACTATGTAGACCAAGCAGGCCTTGAACTCACAGAGATCCGCCTCCCTCTGCCTCCTGAGTGTTGGGATTAAAGATGTGTGCCACCACACCCAGCTATTGTTATTATTTTAAAAATTATGTGTATGGGTGTGTGCATATGTGTACAGATGCCTGCAAAGGCCAGAAGAGGGTGTTGGATCCCCTGGAGCCAGAGTTAAAGGATGTTGTGAGCCACCCAATATGGGTGCTGGGAACCAAACTCAGGTCCTCTGCAAGAGAAGTACTTGCTCTTAACCACTGAACCATCTTTCCAGCCCCCTTTTGGGTTTTTTTTGTTGTTTTGGGTTCAGATTTTGGTTCGGAGGCAAGGTCTCATGTAGTCCAGGCTGGCCTCAAAACTGTTATATGGCCAAAAATGGCCTTGAACTCCTGATCCTCCTGCCTCCACCTGTGCTGGGATCACAGGTGTGTGCTATCACATAGGCTCCAGGTGAGCATATTCATATACACAGTCACCCGTCAGCACCCACAAGGGAGGATATTGGTTCCAGGGCCCCCAGTGAACACTAAAATTTGTGAATGTTCAAGTCCCTCATAAAATGTTATATAATTTATGTTCATCCTCATGTACTTTAAATCATCTCTAGATTATAGATAAGACTTAATGCAATGTAGGTGCTAGATAAGTAGATGTTAAAATATTATACTGTTTAAGGAATAATAACAAGAAAAGGTTATTAATCCACACTGATTGAATGTAGTTTTTCAAATATGTTCAATCTATGGATGGCTGAAACTTCATGTGGGGACACTGAGGACACTGAAGGCTGGCTATCATTTTATTAATTCTTAAGGCAAATATATTCAAAGTAGAACTGTTAGGTCAGATTTAAGGCTCATGACACATTTGGCTGCAGGGTTGTGCCTGTGTTTCTTGGGGGGTCTCGTAAGCTGGCTATCCTCCCTGGATTGGAGTTCAGCGGGGCTGCTGGAGGAGGGCAGTGCATGCCCAGAGGTTGGAGTTCAGGCCAAAACAACATGAATTCTGCCCTCTGAGTGTGTGTCACTCACATCCACCTAAGAAGATAAGATGAGACGCTAGGCTGGCAGGTAAGGAACAAGTGTGTGCTTGGAGGGTAAGTCCCCTGGGCTGTGCAACAGCCTAGAAGCTACAGTAGACAGAAAGAAAGTTCCCAGTGGAAATGAGATCAAGGAAGGCACCTGAGGAGGTAACGTTTCTGGAGCCTTGCAAGTGGAGGAGGATGCAGCTGGCAAGAAGTCCCCTGTGTTTTGGGGAGGAGGGAAATAGAGCCTGCCCTTGACCTTGGCAAGTCTTCAAGACTTACTGGCCTCCAGACCTGAACTGAGAACACCTATTAGCTTTGTGACCACCAGTAGGACTCCTTGCTCCACTCCACCTCTTGTCTCCCATCTGCACTCTCAAACGTGCCTGTGGGGACTGAAGGGGCCACACAGGCACAGGGTCAGCCTTTAGAAAGAGTAATTAGTCCAAAGGATGGATGAACCATCAAAAAGTAAAAGCTGCTTTCTAACTATCCAAAGCTAAAGTATATCTCTATGTTCTTATTTCTAGAAATTCTTTCCAGCCTCTAGGACACAGAGGACCAGGGCTGAGATTATTAAGCATCAAGGCTGAGAGCCCCATGGGGTACAACCAGGGTCCCCCAGCCTTGGGAAAGTGAGATCTGAGGCTGTCTGGATGGAAGGCAGGAACTCCCAGGGCCCCCCTGCCTCTCTGCCCCTCCACTGGCCTCCTCTGTGTGGGGCAGCCAGCTGGTGCCTGACCTTGTGCTCTGACAATGATTGAACCACATGGTGGGGGTGGGGAGGGCTCTGTAAAGCTGTCAGTAGTGGAGGGGATTCAGCTCAGCCTCTCCCTCAGCTACTAGTGGGGCACAGGAGAACCAGGACCCAGGAAGAGGCCAGGGGGCCTTCTGAGTCTGCTGTCACCACCCTCCCACCCCGACACACTGCACATTACCAGGGACCTGCTAAACCTTCAAAGGCCTGTGTCACTCTCCCTGTCTAAGTCAGCTTCACTTGGTGAAAACTCAGGCAGCTGAAATACCGGCACTCTTCTCTTGACCATGATGGGAAGCACTGGTCACAGAATAGGGAGAAATGGCACTGCCTGGAAATTCAGGGACCTCGGTTCACACTGCAGCTGTCCTGTTGTCTGTGCAGACACCCCAGTTTAAGGTGCGGGCAAACAGGCAACATGCATAAAACAGTCAAGTTAGGGATAGTGGCCACTGGGAGAGCTCACCTATTGCTTAAGTCCTGCTTACTATTTCTGTGAAGCAACAAAGACAGAAGTTTTGCTTTTCTTTCCTTCCTTCCTTCCTTCCTTCCTCCCTCCCTCCCTCCCTCCCTTCCTTCCTTCTTCCTCCTCCTCCTCTTCCTCTTCCTTCCCCTTCCTCCTCTCCTCTCCCTCTCCTTTTCTCTCTCTCTTTTTGTTGTTCGTTTTGATTTTGTTTTCTGAGATAGTCTTATGTTACCCAGGCTCATTGTATGACTGAGAATGATCTTGAACTGTAGCTCCTCCTGCTTCCACCTTTCCAGTGCTGGGACTACAGGCATGCCAGGCAAGAGAAGTTGGAAATTCAGATTTATAGATGAAATCTTCCCAGTTTTACAATTAGCAACTAATTGTAAAAAAAAAAGAAAGAAAAAGAAAATATGTATGTATGTATGAATGAATGAATAAGTAAATAAACAAATAATAAATTCAAGCACACAGCACACACCTGTAATCCCAGCCTTTGAGAGGAGAAGGCAGAAGGAACAGTTCAAGCCCAGCCCTGTCTACACAGGAAGTTTGAAACCAGCCTTGGCTACATGAGTACCCTGTCTCAAAATAACAAGGTGGAGAAGACACCCACAATCAACTGCAGGCCACCAGACACACACACACACACACACACACACACACACGCACACACACATGCACCTGCTCATATGCGTGCATACACATGAACAAATACATACAACACACACAATTCAAATGCAGTTTAGGTCAAACAAAGGAAATTCATATGCAGCCTTGGGTTGGAGTCTGATCTAGAACAAAAAGCCAGAAAGACTGAAAGGAACAGGAGGTTGTCTCTTAGCATTATCCCTTTGCTCTAGATCTGAAAACTTAGGCTGTAATATAGGAACGGAGAAGTAATATAGGAACGGAGAAGTATACACTCTGGTTAGGGTCACATAGCAGATTAGTGACCCTTCTGGGCACAGAATCCAGCTCTCTTGCCCCGAGCTTGTGTCTTTACCCTTACTTGCTAGGCTGAGGGGAATGGTAAGTCAGCATTAAAACTCCTGTGAGGGCTGGAGAGATGGCTCAATGGTTCAACAGAGAGATGTTTCAATGGTCCTCTTGCAGAGGACCCAGGTTCTGTTCCTGTCACACACATGGCAGCTAACAACTATCTGTAACTCTAGTTCCAGGGGATCTGACGTCCCCTTCTGGCTGCCATGGGCACTGCACACGTGGTAAACTCACATATGTGCACGCAAAGCACTCATACACATAAAATAAAGTGAGTGAAAAAACTCCCGAGTGGGGCCAGGCTCACATAAGGCACCTTCGGTGCACAGAGTATAAAGAACCTCTGAACTCTTCTCTCACCACCATCCCCTCCCCATTCCAGGAGCCCAGGCCCAAGTTTCTAGAGCTAATCACACAAGACAGGTGGGAGAGGGCTTGCTCTCATATCCTGTTTCCATCTGGAAACGAACAGGTAAGCTGCCTATCATGGTGTGTGGTTGCCAAGGTGCGCGTGGGAGGGTGAAGACAAACATGTTGATAAGTACTGGTTTTCATTTTATTCTTTACTTTTTTGCCCAACTGAAGGTCAAACTCAGAGCCTCCTGTGTGCCAGGCAAGAGCTCTACCACTGAGCAACACCATCATCCTCATAAATACTAATTTAAAATATTTAAATTACATTTATTTATTTTTTATTGTATTTTTTTGAGACATGGTCTCATTGTGTAGCTCTGACTGGCCTAGAGCTCACTAGGTAGATCAGGCTGACCTCAAACTCACAGAGACGCACCTGCCTCTGGCTCCTGAGTGCTGGGATTAAAGGCATGCATCACCACATCTGACTACATTTATTTATTGTGTGTGTATGTATGTTTGTGTGTTTGTGTGTGCATACATGCATGTGCCACGGCACATATATGGAACTCAGAGAACAACTTTCAGAAGCCAGGCCTCTCCTTCCTCCACTCGGCTCCCAAGAATTGGGCTCAGGTCACCAGGCTTGGCAGCAGGCACCTTCACCTGATAAACCATCTCTCTGACCAATGTTATTTTTGTCTTAAATACTGGACAATTTCAATTTGCTATGCAGTGCTGGACTTCGCTATTTTCCATTAAAAAAGAATTGTATTATGCTCTGCTAGACTATCAAAAGACAAGTATGGGGTCTGGGGAAATGGTTCAGTCGGTAAAGTGCTTGTTGGACAAGCGTTAGTTCTATCCCCAGCTCCTACATAAAAGCCAGGTGCAGCAATGTAGGCCTATAATCCTGGTGCTGGGGAAGTGGAGGCAGGAGGATCCCTAGGCCTCATTGGCCAGCCAGTCTGGCCTAACCAGCAAGCGCCACACCTGGCTAGTAATAATTTTTTAAAGGAGTGATGCCAGTTTGGGGAGGGAAAGAACACAAAGATCTTGAATAAGACATTTCTGTGCTAAGATATAGGTTAAGGTTGAGGCTATGGCTCAGTGGTAGAGCACTTGCCTGCCGTGCATAAGACCTTGGGTTTGATACCCACCACTACCAAAAACAAAACAAAACAAACTGATTTAGGCTTAGAAGGGTTCTGTGCTGGATAGACATTCTTGGAAAGAAGAAACCGCAACTGAAGAATTTCCTCTATCAGACTGACCCATGAACATATCTGTGAGGCGTTTTCTTGGTTGTTAAATGATATGGCAGGGCCCGGCCCACCCTTGGGCAGGTGGTCCTTGGTTGTATAAGAAAGTAGGCTGGGCACTGGAGAGAGAGTTCAGCGGTAAAGAACACTAACTGTTCTTGCAGAAGACCTGGGTTCGAATCCCAGCACCCATATGGCAGCTAACGACTGTCTGTAACTCTAGTTCCAGGGGATCCAATAGCTTCTTCTGTCCTACACGGGCATTGCACAACACGGGTGTACTTACCTACATGCAGGCATAACAGTCATACACATAAAATAAAAATAAATAGGGGCTGGAGAGATGGCTCAGTGGTTAAGAGCACTGGTTGCTCTTGC
>NW_008332825.1:852880-858368 GCF_000622305.1 Nannospalax galili
AGACCTGCCTGGTCTACATAGTGAGTTCCAGGACAGCTGGGGCTACAAGGAGACCCTGTCTCAAAAAGACAAAAAAGTAAAAAATAAAATATTAAAAAAATAAAAAAGTAGGCTGAGCACAGTCAGAGGAGCAAGCCAGTAAGTATGTGCTTCAGCTCCTGCCTCCAAGTTCCTGTCCTGCATTCCTGCTTCCCCGAATGATGAACTGTGATCAGAATGTTGAAGCCAAATAAACCCTTTCCTCTCCAAGTTGGTTTTGGTCAGAGCATTTTCTCACAGCAATCTAAACTAACGAGGGTAAGAAGTGTCAAGATAAAGGTGAATACATGAGGGCCCGAGGGGTTCTAGTCTGAGAATCAGCATGAGGGAGTTATGAGAAGGAGGGTAGGGAGAAGTGGGAGAGTTGATGCCTCTGGATAGATAACCACAGGCATACCTAGGGGTGGATTTGGGAATCACTGAGGAAGAGGAATGTCCTGCTGAGTTTTTATTGTCAAGTTGGTAACAACCTGGGAAGGAGGAGCCTCAGTTTATAAAGAATTGCCTCAGCCAGACTGGCTTCTAGGCTTGTCTGTGGGGCATTATCTTGATTGCTAATTGATGTAGGAGGACCAGCCCACTGTGGGCAATACCATCCTCAGGTAGGTGATCCTGGGCTGTATAAGAAAGCTGGCTAAGCATGAGCCAGTGAGCAAGTCAGTAAAGCAGCATTCCTCCATCGGACCTGCCTTGAGTGCCTGCCCTGATTTCCCTCAGTAATGGATTGTGATCTGGACGTGCAAGACAAATAAACCCTTCGCTCTCAGTTGCTTCTGTTCATGGCATGTATCATAGCAACAGAGATCAGATGAGATAATATCAAACAAGGCACCAGGCTCACAGCAGCAATCTCAGCACTGGGGAGGCTGAGGCAGGAGACTCTCAAGTCTGACATCAGCCTGGGCTATATGGTAAAGCCCTGTCTTTATAAAAAGGACTGCAGACGTAGCTCAATGGTAGAGCTCTTACATAGCATGTGCAGGGATCTGGGTTGGATCTCAGTATCACTGAAAAATGAGAAATAAGGCTACGTGTAGACGAAAAAGTCAGAGTGAACTGCAGGCACACACTGACAAGTGACACTTTCTAGAGGGAACCTGTAGTCTAGACATGCCTTCCTGTACATAGCCTGACACCAGAGGCCCTCCTGAAGGGAGGGAAATTTAAAATGTCAGGGAGGAAGATGCAGCCATGGGGGTCCTGGAAATAAAAAATGCTGAGTGTCACCAAGGAAGAGGACCGGATGTGGGCAGGGAGTCAGGAAATGCTGGGTGAGCCCTGCTGCAATTTGATGGAGTTCTTAAACAAGTCGCCCAGTGTCAACTACCTCTTGGGCCACTGGGATAGAGGGAAGGGGCAGGAGGGTGCTTAGGAAACACAGCCCCTACTGCTTTAGTCATTTGTGGGTTTTCTCTTTTACTTTCTCCGTGCTTCCTGACTCCTTAGCCTCCCCCCACCTCCTCCTGAAGCAGCTGCCTAACTAGAGACCTTCTGAGAATTCCTGGGGACCTGCCTCTCTCCTCTCCCTGACCATTTTAAGAGCTCTTGAGAGAGCTGAGGGGGTGGAACAGGAGATCCCAAGGCTAGGAGTGGTCTCTGGTTGTCCAGGGTCCAATGGGTACAGGGCTTGATTTAAGCCCGACGGTCCCTCACTTTGCCTGTGCTGGGGTCAGGGCTGTCACATCCTTGGGAACTAGCCACCTTGGGGGACAGAGTTCCCTAAAAAGCCTTCACGCAGCAGATGATGGAGCAATATGCTATTTGGAGGAGGTATTGGCTATGCAGCTCAAAACTCCTGCAGGACCCCCGGCCCCCACCTCCCCATCCCCTGGTCTTTGTGTTTGGGGAGAGTTCCATTTGCTGGCCTCTGGATGGAAGAGTTCAGGAAGCTGGAGAGAGGGAGGTGCTTGCGAGCCACAAAAGGGCACCCTGTGTGGCCTGAAGGCCCAGAGCTTTTGAAGGCTGATTTGCTCTGCCTGGGCTGGAGGAAGCCAGAGCTAATTTCCTCCCAAGGGGGTCTGTAGCCCTTCCTCCCTAGGGGGAGGGAGAGCAGGAGGGTGGGCTTGCCTGTACCTTGGAACTGTCTGTCCTCTGCCTCCCCCAGCACCACCCCACCCCCACCCCCTGCCACTCCTCCAGGAGCTCTGTGACTGCTCCACAGAGCACAAAGTAGGTCCACTAACACTGTAAATCCTCATTTTGCCCCGATTTTCCGGAAGAGGAAAAAAGTTTTTAAGGGCAAGTTTTTAAAGTAAAAACAAGTTATTAAAGTTTTTAAGGGCAACCGGGCCTTAAAATCTATATACCCGCTGCCCTGGGGCAGGTGGAATAAAGCTTGGGCCTCAAGGCACTGCTTGAATCGCCTGAGGTAGGTGTTCCTCATTGGTCCTCTTCACTCCCTAGGAATGAGGCCCAAGAGATTCCTGGATGGTAAAGATTTGCTGACTACTGTCCCACGCTAGAGAGTCCGATTCCAGTCGCTGCGCTTGGCCACCTCAACACCTGCTGAGGCTTCGTGGTGTCGGGTAATTTGAATTTTATTTCTTTTTAGAATTAATTTCTACTTTGTCTAATTGCAACCAGGATGTAGACTTTAAAAAAAAAAATCTTTATAGTTTATTGTGTGCACGTGTTGGGGTGGCAAAAGACAATTTGCAGAAGTTATTGTTTTACATTTTATCTATGTATATGTATCTGAATGCATGTTGTGTGTATACAAGGTGTTTGCAAAGGCCAGAAGAGGGCATCAGGTCTCCTGGAGCTGGAGTTACAGGCAGTTGTGAGCTGTGTGATGTGGGTGCTAGGAGCTGAACTTGGGTCCTGTGGAAGAGCAGGAAGTGCTTTTAACCTCTCCTTCTATCATATGGATCCCAGGGATGGAACTCAGGACACTAGGCTCAGTGGCAAGAGTCTTTACCATCTCCTGGCCTATAAACCCTTTCTTGAGTATGTCAAAGTTAGAGGTGAGGAACTGTGGCTACTTGGTAGGGGAGGGCCAGAAGTGGGATAGCTACTTGATGACAGAAGTGGGAAGCCTCTGGTCTGATGGAATAAGAGTCCCAAGGACTTGCCCTCGGTTTGCTGGAATCTCTGCCGCTGTGCTTCTGCACAGAGGGGCCCTTGGGACCTGGAGCTTCTAGGCAGCAGCTCTGCTGCTCATTCGCATGCACCTCCCCAAGCCCCCCGAGGGGGGCTTTGTTCCTCTGCAGCTACACACACACACACATACACACACACATATACACACATGCACAATACATACATGTACACACTCATACACATACACACACATGTACACATACACATATATGTGCACAATATACATACATGTACACATACCCATACACACACGTACACATATACACATGCATACACAGTACACACACACACACACCCCTTCTTCCTTCTGCCCTCTTCCCCCCCGTCTCTTTTCTGCAGACCCCTTCAGGAGCCTTTGTGAGATAATTGGATTTCTCCCCTTGTTAGCGTGCAATGAAAATGTCATCTATTCCAGGCCACCGCCAGGAGGGGCCAGGCTCCCATTCAGCACCCCAGAGATGTGAAGCTATTCAGGCCTCCCAGTGGGGCAGCTGCAGCCTGTCTTCAGAGGAACAATGTTCCTCTCCCCTGGACTACCAGCACGTCCACCCTCAGAGTGGCCCTAAAGGGCTGAGTTGGGTGGCTGGTCTGAGCCTTCTGGAAACCCCTTTGGTGAGGAGAGGAATTTGATTTGAAGTTCAGCCCCCACTACCGTATTCAGGCGTATGAGGGGAAGGAGAGGAACTTTCCACCCTGGAAAAAGTTCAGTGATTCTGGGAACACTTGAAAAGCGACTACAAAAGACATGCTGATCCAGAAGATGGGTTCAGTGATGGCTAATCATTGTCAACGTGACAATTTAGAAGCACCGTGGCGACACATTTCCTGTGTTTGTGAAGGTTTTCCAGAGAGGCTTAACTGAGAAGGGAAGATCCACACTGGATGTGGGTAGCACCATCCATCCCATGAGCTGGGGTTCTAGACTGAATAAAAAGGAGAACCAGGGGGTTTAGGAGATGGCTCAGCCCACAGAGTGCTTACTGCACAAGCATGAGGACCTGAGTTCAGATCCTAGCACCCACATAAAATGCTGGGCATGAAGATCTAGAAAGATGGCTCAATGGTTAAGAGTTTGTACTGCTCTTCCAGACAACCTGAGTTCCGTTCCCAGCACCCATATCAGACAGCACACAACCACCTGTAACTCCAGCTCCAGGGGATCAGGCATCCCTAGCTTGTACAGGCACCTGCACTTGATGCACATACCCATACCCATACATAATTTAAAAACAAAAACAACAAAAGGCTGGATATGGGGGTTGGTGAGATGGTTCAGTAGATAAAGGCACATGCCACCAAAGTTGAGAACCAACTTCTGCAAGTCGTCCTCTGACCCCCACACACACACTATAGCATGCTCACACCCATACATATATATATACATACAAACACACACATAAATAAATTTAATTTAAAAAATGCTGAGCATAGTGTGTGGTTCACTTGTAACCTGAGTGCTGGCGGGGGGTCGGGGCAGAAACCAGTGGATCCCTGGAGCTCACTGACCAGTCAACTTTGCCTAATTAGTGAGCTCTAGGTTTGGTGGGGAGACTCTGTCTCAAAAAATAAGGTGGAAAACAATTGAAGACACTCAACGTGGACCTCTGGCCTCTACATACAGGCACATACACATATATACACATGCATACAACCCAAGCACACAAGAGGAGGAGGAAGAGGAAGAGGAGGGGGAGGAGGGGGAGGAGATGAGCTGAGCACCAGGCTATGGTATTTTGTTATGGCAGATTAAAGTGGCGAGTAACCCACTGAACCATCTCTTTGCTCCACTGAACTGTGCCAGTGCAGTGTCTACACATAGATGACTGATAGCTGACCTGAATGGCCAGTGAGCACTAGTGACTCTTACAGTATAATATAAAATTGGTCAGTGTAATTGTCAATTTGTCATCATCTACACTCTCCTAGAGATGGGCCTCTGGGCATGCCTATGGAAATCATCTTGATTACATTAACCGATGTGCAAAGATTCATCTTTTATTTATTATTTACTTATTTACTTGTGTATGTATTATGTATTTATTTTTGAGGCAGGTCTCACTATGTAGCCCTGGCTGGACCATTCTGCCATTCTGGCCATTCCGGAGTTTCCTCTGGGCTATGTTTGGCACACAGGCACAGGTTTGCCTTAGGGATTCAAGGACCAATGCCGCACCAGCACGTCAAGCTCCAAGTATTCTGGGCAGAGGGCGTCAGGATTGAACAAACAATCACACCATCATGAAGTGGGAGGAAGGACTTTGACTGCGACTTCATTGTTTGAGACAAGGGTTTAAATACTTTTCAGTAGAGGAGGTAGAGTCAGGACACATGATAATTGGGATCACCTGAC
>NW_008332825.1:858432-865715 GCF_000622305.1 Nannospalax galili
TTTTTTTTTCTAAGGAAGGTAACTCTGTCTTAGGTCGTTCCGGAGGGGTCACCCTTACCCGTCACTGGGAGACCTCTTCCCTGTCTTAGGCGGGAGCCCTCTCACAGAAAGTTGCCCGTCACTGAGAATACCTTCATCTTTTGTGTAGCATCTGAGGCCACACCTGTGGGACATCTGTATGGTTGTGTGAAAACTTAAAAGGACTTGTTGGATAACCGTTTGTCGGGATTGAATTCCTCTGAGCTTTCTACACAAGACCCAAAAACACAAAGATCATAATGAGTATGAAATTGACAGTCAGTGATAAGGAGCCTGTCCACCTCTGTGTCCATCCTCCTGTTCCTACCACGGTATTCCACTATCCTTCTGCTGATACGGCAGGGATCCTGATTTCATTAATAGATACAATTTGTTAAGTAAGAACCTTACTTAGTAAAACTTGCAAAGGTCACATTTCATGGTCTCTTAAGAAAAACATTCAATTGTTTTACAGTATTGGAGGCATTTTGTACATGGTAATGGGTAACACAAATATATGAAAGAAATGAGAGCATGTTAGCTGTTACATAGCCCAAAGGGCATCAACTTGTTCTTGTAATAAGGCAGTTTGTTGATTTAAGTTCATTAGTCCAATTTGTATGTGTGCATTGATTGAGTTCTGAGTTTGCAGGGCTTCACTGACCTTTCCTGACAAGGTATCAACTTTGGAAGCTGTAACTGCAGTCTGAGACAGGCGATGCCAGCAGCGATGGCAGCAGTTCGACAATATCTTTCAGGATTCCAGATAGGTTTATTAGCACCTGGGGGAAAAACACAAACAGCTCCCCTCACCCTCGCTAAGGCAGGTTTCCAATAAAAGATAATCACCTCCTGACAATACTGCTCTACACAACTGTTGCCAATCACTGGGTGTTAAGTATTGTGGATACACCTTAATGAATTTCAACAAAGTTTTAGGTTTATAATTTCAAAGATACAGTTTTTCTAATACAGTTCATGCTTACTTCATACGTTTCCCATATTCTCAAATATTAAGTTCTTGCTTATTCTCAAATATCCTTAAGTTCTTGCTTACTCTGTACGTTTCCCATATTCTCCAAAACTCTTTTAAAACTTCATCATCAATCATTTATTTACCATCTATATCTATCTATTATCCATCTATCTATCACCTATTTATCTATCACCTACCTATCTACTTACCATCTATGTCTATCAATGACAAAAACAGGTCCAGTGAAGCAGAGCTCACATACTTTTTTCCCCTATCTTTTATGTGCCACTAACTCAAAGTCTTTAAAATTGGCAGCCACTAGCAAGCACTGGGAAAAACTGCTATACATGCCAATGGATGTTGTAAACAGCATTCCATGGATCTAAGGAACTAACTCTATGTCTCTTGTTGGTGTAGTAACTACACAGAAGATATCAGCCATTTGTGAACAAATGGGTATGCTGCTCAAAAGCAGACTAAAGGAAATTCTGGGTGGCATAACTTTTCCTGGAGAGGGGTGAAGAAACATCTAGTCTCCACATATGGGCAGTAGTGACAGACCAGCATAACAATTCCACCCAAGTCTAGCTTGGTGAACCAGTGCATTTACTTACAGGAGCATGGGTTGTTATTAATGCCCTTAGGGTCACTGCCTAGGCTCTGGTAACCTAACAAGTTTTGCTTGGCCAATGCCCAATATCTTTTAATTATTAGAAGGCATGAGGTGGAGTTCACAGCATTAGGGAAAGTCTAATGATCTTTTCTCAAAGAAAGTAGTCATGATATAAATAGGAACACATGAATATATGCCGCGCCAGCATGTCAAGCTCCGAGTATTCTGGGCAGAGGGCGTCAGGATTGAACAAACTATCACACCATCATGGAGTGGGAGAAAGGACTTCGACTGCCACTTTATTATTTGAGACAAGGATTTAAATACTTTTCCGTATAGGAGGTGGAGTCAGGACACATGATAATTGGGATCACCTGACTGTAAGGCTAGTTTTTGGGTCAGGTGTACCTTTTCTCAGAATCAGGAGAAAGTCCTTGTGATAAACAATTCCAGGAAATACCACAGATACCCAAGCTCTTACAAGGGGGAGGCGGAGGTCAGGACGCCATGTCCCTGCAGACTAATGCAAACGTTCTGACTCCACACACCAGGAGACTGGCATCCATGCTGGATTCTTTCCCTATACCAATCAGGTTTTAAGCCAATTGTTTCTGTCATTCTCCAAAAAACCCCACAAATTATAGGTTTATTCCCTTTGTTTCTTTTCTTTATTTTTTTTATTTTTTAGCATTATGGACTCGCAGATTGAACATTATGATAGATTTCAATCCATTATAGGCATATCCCCACTAAAGTTCAAATTATCCTATTTTGGCTGATGGGAACCTCTTTAAATTGGTTCCTGGGCCCTGTGGATGCAACTTTAGTGGCTTTGAGGCAAGTAGAAAGGAGGGAAAACTGGGGAAGCACGAGATGAAAAAGAAGCACCCGCATTCTGGAACAAGTTAAAGCCTTTCACCAGTAGCAAAGCAAGAAGCCCAGCCTGATGTGAGCCCAGTTTAAGGTCTTTCTCCCTTCCCAGCTATAATCCGGCAGTTTTCTAGGAATCTCACCAAAACTCCATGTTCAGGGAAAAGATATGTACTAAACCCCTTTTACAACACTCGTGGCTCCTGGTGTTACCTAACCAGGTGATAGTTCCATCCAAGGCATTGAGGGAGGGAAGGAGGGAGGGAGAGAGGGAGAGAAAGAGAGAGGGAGAGAAACCAACTGACTCTGGGGGTGATGGCGCACACCTTTAATCCCAGCACTTGGGAGGCAGGGATAGGCAGATTTCTGTGAGTTCAAGACCAACCTGGTCTACATAGGGAGTTCCAGGACAGCCAGGGGTGCATGGTGAGACCCTTCTCAAAAAGGCAGGGCTGGAGAGATGGCTCAGTGGTTAAGAGCATTGGCTGCTCTTACAGAGGACCCTGGTTCAAATCCCAGCACCCTTATTGCAGCTAACAGCCATCTGTATCTCCAGTTCCAGGGGATCCAATGCCCTCTTCTGACCTCTATGAGCACTGCACAACATAGGTGCACTTTACATATATGCAGGCAATACACGCATACACAGAAAATAAAAATAAACCAAAAAATTTTTTAAATATTTATTTTTATTTTCTGTGTATGCGTGTATTGCCTGCATGTCGGTTAGTGCACCACAGAGAACAGAAGAGGCCATCGGATCCCCTGGAATGGAGTTATGGACAGTTGTTAGCTATCATGTGGGTGCTGGGATTTGAACCTAGGTCTTCTGCAAGAACAGCTAGAGTTCTTACGCACTGAGCCATCTCTCCAGCCCTAAACCAAAAAATGTTTAAAAGAGAGAAGGAAAAACAGATTTCCTAGCAACCTTCCAAGATGTAACTTGAGAGCCACTAAAATGGATGTTTACATGGCTGATGGTAAGGCAATTGTTTTCCCCCACTCTCTGTTGAGGAGCCTGTGCCCACACTTGGGTACATCTTACCTCTCCCCTACCCTCCCTTGGGAGGCAGATACCCCCACTTGGATGTGTCTTCCTCTCTTTTGAATACCTCTCTTTCTCTTCACCCCCATGCATATGTCTATACTAAAACATCTTTAATAAAATGTCCAGCTCTGCTTCACTGTACTGTAGACTAGCCCTGAAATTCTTTTCGGCATCGAAGCCACGAATCACAGTTTGGCCAAATCAAGGTCCTATTGATAACTTCATCCCAGCCTGTCCTGGAACTCGCTATGTAGACCAGGCTGGCCTCAATCTCTGCCTCCCAAGTGCAGGGATTAAAGGTGTGTGCCACCATACCCGCTTATAATAAAACTTTTTAGAGAAAGGGGAGTTCATTTCAGCTATGAGTTCCAATACTGGTTATTTGAAAACAAAACTGTTGCATTTTGGTTTGGAGTTTGTTTCTTTGAGACAGGGTCTCATGTAGCCCAGGCACACCTTGAACTCACTATGTAGCTGAGGAGCACCTTGAACTCCTGATTCTCCTGCTTCTAACTCCCAAGTACCAGGATTGCAGGCGTGCCATTATGCCTGGTCCTAGAAACCAAATTCTTACTCATTGCGTTATCTAAGCTGCTATAATAATCATAATCATAGTAACAGTAATAATATGGTTCCCTAGAACCTGTACAGTGAAGGATCCCTGTGAGGCAAAAACAGATCCAGCCCCAGAGGGTGAGAAGAAAACAAACTTGCTATTAAATGAAATCTTTTTTGAGACAGGGGTCTCACTATATAGAACAGGCTGACCTTGATCTCACAGAGATTGCCTGCCTCTGCCTCCTAAGTGCTAGGATTAAAGGCATGTGCCACCATGACCAGCCATCCTTTTATTTTTTTAAATTTTTATGTGTGGGAGTATTTTGTCTAAGTGCACCACCTGCATACCTGGTGCCCGTGGAGGCCAAAAGGGGGCATCAGATCCCCTGGAACTGGAGTTAGCAAAAAGTATTTGCTACCATGAGGGTATTGGGAACTGAACTTGGGTCCTCTGCAAGAGCAGTAAGTTCTTTTAACCACTGAGCCATCTCTACAGCCCCTGAAATCATTCTTTTTTTTTTTTTTTTTTTTAAAATTTTTTTTTAAACTTTCTTTTTGGGCTGAAGAGCTGGCTCAGCAGTTCAAAGCACTGTTTGCAGAGGACTTGAGTTCAGTTCTCAGCAGCCACATGGCTGCTAACAACCATCTGTAACTCCAGTTCCAGGAGATTCAATGCCTTCTTCTGGCCTCTGTGGGCATTGCACACACATGGTGTACTTATAGACATGCAGACAAAAACATTCATACACAAAAAATAAAAATAAATGTTTTTAAAAGACTGCTTTTTTATTTGAAAACAGTACATATTACTAAAGAATTACGTAGTGAATCTACTCTGGTTAAGGGGTTCCTTTCCTCAAAGGTGGCCTAGTGCCGTGATTTACATGTTCTTAGCATTTGATATGGAACTGCATTCTGCACATGCCCTTGAAACCCTGCCGTCTTCATCGCCCCTTCTTTCACCTAAAAAAGCATGCACCCGTGTTGTGCAATGCCCTCGGAGGACAGAAGAGGCCATCGGATCCCCTGGAAATGGAGTTATGGACAGTGGAGTAATGGACAGCTGCCATGTGGGTGCTGGGATTCGAACCCGGTCTTCTGCAACAACACCCATTGTTCTTAACTGCTGAGCCATCTCTCCAGTCCCTCTCTAGTTTTTTAAAAAATTTGATTATTACTGTGTGGATATATGATGTGCATTCGTGCCATGGTGCACATGTGGAGGTCAGCTTTGTGACTCAGTTCTCTATATGGGTTGTGGAGATGGAACTCAGGCTTATACAGTGAGTGCTTTATTTGCTGAGCATCTCATCGATTCCTTTCTCTAGAGTTTTCTTGTGTTCTGCGTATTTCAGACCTCACCTCCAGCTTCACCTTTCCAGGAACATCTACATGTGATAATTTTGTTTCCCCCTCAGATGATATTTGTTACATGGTATTCTAGATGCTATAGAACTTACTTTATCAGATTCTACTCACCATGAGTTGTCATGAGTCTTCCTGAGCTATGATACCCAGAGGTTTAGCTCGTTCATTGAAAATGCTGTATGATGGACTGGGGATGTGGCTCAGTTGGCAGAGCACTTGGCTAATGGGCACAGAACCCTGGGTTCAATCTCTAGCATCACATAAAACTGGACATGGTAGTACATGCCTGAAATACCAGCACTTGGGAGGTGGAAACATAAGGATCAGGAGTTCAAGGTCAACTTTTGCTAGTAAGCTCAAGGCCAGCCTGGGCTACATGAAAAAAAAAAGGGGGGGGGCGGGGACTCGAGAGCTGGCTCAGCAACTTATTCTTGCAGAAGACCAGAGTTTGATTCTCAGTACCCACATCAGGCGGCTCACAATTGCCTGTGATTCCAGTTCCCAGGAAATCTGACACCCTTGCATTAGTTACTATTATGTTACATTGATCTGTAGTTGTGTTAAAACACCATGACCAAGGAAACTTACAAAAGGAAGAGTTTATTTGAGCTTATGGTTCCAGAGGGTTAGAATCCATCATGGCAGGGAAGTCATGGCCACAGAGGTGGCCCAAGCAGAAAGCCAACTGCTCACATCTTCAAGCAGGCACAGGAAGGAGAGAGACTGGAAATCTGGCAAGGCTTAAGAACGCCCACCCTCAGCCCTCTCCTCCTCCAGCATGTCCACACCTTCTAAGACCTCCCAAAACAGTGCCACCAACTGGGAACAAAATGTCCAAATACTTGGAACCTATGGGGACACTTATTCAAACCACCACAACCCTCTTCAGGTCACCTTGGACATGTACATACATTCATATGCATAGACCTATGCACAAATCCACACACCCATAATTTAAAAAATAATGAAATGTTTTTAAAAGTGCTCTATGAGGGCCAGGCATGGTGGTACATGGCTGTAATCTTAAGCACTTAGGAGGTTGAGGGAAGAAGATTATAAGTGTGAGACCAGCCAGTGTCTAAATGAGATCCCATTTCAATAAATGAATAGAAAAATTAATCAATCAACGTGTCATATGTTGCCTAGTAGATCATTCCAGCATTTAACTTCCTCTCTTGTTTGCAGAGACACTTAAGATGTTTCCCATTTTAAATATTTTATTTTTATTCAATATGTATGAGCCTGCATGTAGGTAGGTGCATAAGTGTTGTGCAATGCCCAATGAGGTCAGAAGAGGGTGTCGGATCCCCTAGAACTGAAGTTACAGACAGTTGTTAGCTGCCATGTGGGTGCTGGGAATTGAACCCGGGTCCTCTACCAGAGCAGTCAGTGCTCTTAGCCATTGAGCCATCTTTCCAGCCCAAGACATTTCCTATTTTAAACTACTACAAGCAGCACAGCCAACATCCTAATATCTCCTAGGGCCCCAAAGTGTCTCTAGGGTTCACCACAGGCCACAATGGATTCAGAGCTTCTGTGCCTCCCCTCTTTGTGCTTGGAACTCAGAAACAGCACTTTCTCTGTAAGCCTTGAAGAGGAGGCCTGCCAGGGCTACATGTTTCTTTTAAATATATATATATATATTGACATTTCCTACTACTACAAGCAGCACAGCCAACATCCTAATATCTCCTAGGGCCCCAAAGTGTCTCTAGGGTTCACCACAGGCCACAATGGATTCAGAGCTTCTGTGCCTCCCCTCTTTGTGCTTGGAACTTGGAAACAGCACTTTCTCTGTAAGCCTTGAAGAGGAGGCCTGCCAGGGCTACATG
>NW_008332825.1:884746-915533 GCF_000622305.1 Nannospalax galili
TATATAGTTACTTTATTATAATGAAGTCACAGATAAAAAACATGCAGCCAGACTAAAGTGGCCACTCAAACAGTGTTTGAGAATTGCGTGTTTCTCTGTTTTTGTTTGTTCATTCATTTGTTCTTACAGAGTCTCACTATGTAGCCTTGGCTGACCTGGAACTCTATGTAGACTAAGGTGGCCTTGATCTCACAGAGCTCCACCTGCCTCTGCCTCCTGAATGCTGAGATTGAAGGTATCTGGTGAGAACTGCATGTTTCTTGACGCAAAAAAAAAGACCCATGTTTTTCAATCAAAAGTTTACTTAGTGGTGACCCTGAGATCCCAGCTACTCAGGAGGCTGAAGCAAGAGGATCACAAGGTCAAGGCAAGCTGGGCAATTTAGCAAGAATCTGTCTCAAAAAATTTAAATATATATACTAATAAAAGAACTGAAGGTGGAGCTCAGTGGTAGGAGACCTACCTAGCATGTGTGAGGCCCTGGGTTCAATTCCTGATATTGAAATAATTGTTTTTTTAAAAAAAAGAATTTATGGGATGGCAAGTTGAGTTAGTCAAAGCACTTGTCCATGAGCCTGACAACCTAAGTTCGGTCATGGGAACCCACAGTGAGAGAACTGACACTTGAAAGTTGTTCTCTGACCTCCACATGCATTCCATGGAGAGAGAGAGAGAGAGAGAGAGACAGAGAGAGAGAGAGAGACAGAGAGAGAGAGACAGAGAGAGAGGGAGAGAGAGACAGAGAGAATGTGGAGGACAGAGAACAACTTGCAAGAGCTGGTTTTCTCCTTCTACCCTATGAGTCCCAGGTTTGAACTCAGGACATCGGCCTTGGCTGCTTTTTATCCACTAAGCCATCTTCTAGCTGGACCTAATTTGCCTAAACATTTTAATATGATTTAATTTATTCTTTGAGAATTGCATACAATGTATTTTGATCATATTTACCCTCTACTCCGCCCCCAACTCCTCTAAGATCCACCCCTACCTCCCCACCTCTTCCCAACTTAATTTTTTTGTTGTTTCATTTTTTAGTAGCCCACTGAGTCCAATTTGTGCTTCCCATATATTCATGGGTGTGGGGCCATCCACTGGAGTGAAGCCAACCTAGTGTGTGTGTGTGTGTGTGTGTGTGTGTGTGTGTGTGTGTGTGTGAGAGAGAGAGACAGAGAGAGAGGGAGAGAGAGAGAGAGAGAGAACATCTTTAACATTTTAGAGTTTACTTCTTTAACAACTGTAGTTATTGCTTGTGAGTTCTTTCTTCTGCAGAAATCAGGGAGCATCTCTCACAGGAGTGGTCTGTCCCTCCACCCTCTTCCTCTGTATCCTGGGATTGTTTCTCCAGCTGGTCCTCTGCATCTTGCATTAGATTTTCAAACATTTAGGTCTATTTACTACATCCTATTGTATTTTTAATTATGTATATATGGGGGGTAGACATGCACGAGTGCAGGTACCAGTGAAGGCCAAAAGAGGAATCAGATCCCCTGAAGCTATAGTTACAGAAGACTGGGAGCCTTCCAATGTGGGGCTGGGAACTGAACTCAGGTCCTCTGCAAGAGCAACAAGGGCTCTTTACCAGTGAGCCCTCTCTTTGGCCCCTACATCCAAATTTAATTCATCTACTATATTTTTAGTTGACTACTGTCTGTCATGAATTGCCCTTATTTTTGTGTGTGTGGTGTGTGCTGTGTGGTATGTGTGCATGTATATTTGCATGTGTGTGGGCACATGTATGTGTGCATGTGGAGACCCAAGGTTGACAGCAGGATTCTTCCTTGATAGCTCTCCATCTTAATTCACTGAAGCAGGTCTCAGTAGAACTCGGAGCTTGCTGATATAGCTAGTGTGGCTAGCCAGTTTGTTCTGGAGATAATTGTCTCTGGCCCCCATGCTCTGGGATTGCAGCAGGCTGCCACACCTACCTGGCTTTTGATGGATTCTGAGCATTGACTCTCCAGTACTCACAGAGTCAGAATCAGAGAAACAGAGACAGAGGGGAAGGCACCAGACAAGGACACTGTATAGCCTCCAGACATTCTTCCAGTTAGACCTCATCTTCTAAAGTTTCCAGCCCCTTCCAAAATAGCACCACCACCCAGGAACCAAGGCTTCAACACATAATGAGCCTTTGGGGCTCTTCCATTCAAATCACAACAGAGTCTCAAGTACAAAATATTCAAACTCAGCCAGTTAAACCTGTTGCAGAGAAAGGTCATAGATTAATTTGGCAAGTATTTACTGAGTGTCTTGTGATGTTCTATAGCTATAGTGATGACAAGATACCATCTGAGGTAGAGATGCCAGGGTGTCTGGTATCCAGCCAAGCCCTGGGGCAGAGAGAGTCTCTACCTGCTGTTTCCTCTTCAGCTTGGAAGTCCCATCAGAATCCTCCAGGGAGTAGGAGGTTTGAGGCTTGATCTGCTCTCTGTTCTCATCACCCCCTCCCCCACCGACTTGATATCTAAGCTCCACTCTGGCTGCCAGCATAGTCCAAGTGATTCTGAAATGGCTCTGAAACTGCCTTGCTCCAGACCCTCCACAACCAAGTCAGCATTCAGAGGGCACCCAAGGCTGGTCAGGAAAGCCTGGACACCTTCCAAGGTCTGCCTCCAGCACACCTGAGTTTCCTAAGTGGATGCAGATCCATTTTTTTCCCTAATCATGTGATGTCTCCAGGTTTTCTCTGGAGGTTTTGACCAAGAATATCTACTTTGGCAGATAGAGAGGAGGACATGGAGGAAGCACAGCCATGGGCAGGTGGCAGGTAGCATGAAAAGGCATCTTTACATGTGCCATGGCCATCCCTGAGCCAGCACACTGGTAACCTTAGACACTGCCTTGGGAGAGGAGAAAGAGGCCCAGAAGGAGACGAAGATTTGACCAGGATGACAGCTGTGAAGCTATGCAGTGCATCAAGCCTGGTCCTCTGCTGGTCAGAGGCTGGATGCAGGCATTCCACTACCTATCAGGGGTCCCAGCGGTCCCAGGAGCCACACTCACCTACTCCAAGCCACTGTCTGGCATCCTTCAGTCAAAGCCTGTCTAGTGAACGTCCACCATGCTCCCAGCACAATCTAAGCTCTGAGGGGACCCCAGAGGACGCACACATGCAGCAGATCAAAAACCTGCTGCTGTCGGGGGACACCCAGCCTAACAAGCAATGCTATAGCCATACTATAATCTTAGAGACCCCTGTGTTATCTTTGTTGCCTGAGGGGAGGAAGGCACTGCTTCCTGCATGAAGCAAGGGTGTGGGAAGGGGAGGTGCTAAGCCCTCCCAAGGGCTGGGGAACCTCCATGTTTAATCTCTCTTCCCAGCCATCCTCCCTTTCAGGTGAATGAGCATCCTTAGGCTCATTCTGACATGAAGTCCCTGCTCGTCTCCGGCCTCTTTCTAGGCCCCTGTGCATGTCTGAAGACTGCGACCTCCCTCTGGTGGTCGCATGATGACCAGGGTGAAGCTACGATGGCTAGGGGGACTGCAACCAGGGCCCTGTTAGGGTGAGGCAAGGAAGGGGCACAGGACCAACAGTTGGCCCCTTCCTTCTGTGTCACTCAGATGTAGGCAGGGCTTCACATCCTGGTTCCGTTTTACTTTGTTTTCCCTGGTTATATGATTTTGGTGAGTCGCGTGGCCTCTCTAAGTCCCTAGGTCCTGATCTGTAAGATGGGAATAAACTGTCTCATCATCCTGAAGACTAAATGAGATGAAGAGTCAAATGCACTAAGTACAACACTGGCACATAGTGACCCATCATGATAACCTTCATCACCGTTGGTCTCCACTCCCCCCCTCTGTCTATTTCACAGAAGGGTCATCCATTTACTCAGCGATTTGTTTGTTTCTGTTTGGAAACAGTGTCTCATGTAGCCCAGGCTTGCCTTGCTATGTAGCTAAGGTTGATCTTGAATTCTTGATTCTCCTGCCTCCATTTCCCAAGTGTTAGGATTACAGGCCTGTGCCACCACAACCAGTTTCAACAGTTATTAAGGATCTACTGCCCTCAGGTGGCTGCGGTGTTTTTAGGCTCCCTTGCCTGTGATCTGTTCTCTCAGGTCCGGGGAATACATCCCTGCTTAGCCTCTGGGGGAGCCCAGTTGCCGAAGGCTGAGCTCTGGAGCAGTGAGTGGACACCGCCACCTACTGGTTGTATGTTGAAATTTCCGCTGTGTTCTTTCTTTTTTGTCTTTTTGAGACAGGGTCTCCCTGTAGTCCCAGCTGACTTGAACTCACTATGTAGACCAGGCTGGCCTTGAACGCACAAGGATCCACCTGCCTCTCCCTCCCGAGTGCTGGGATTAAAGGCGTGTGCCACCACGCCCGGCTTTTTCTTTAAAAAAAAATTTATTTATTATTTTTATCTTAAGTGTATGAGTGTATTGCCTGCACGTATGTGAGTGTGCCCGTGTCGTGCAATGCCGCGGAGGTCAGAAGAAGGCTTCGGATTCCCCTGGAACTGAAGTTAAGGACGGTTCATAGCTGCCATGTGGGTGCTGAGACCCGAACTCGGATCCTCTGCAAGAGCAGTCAGTACTCTTAACTGCTGAGTCATCTCTCCAGCCAAAAAATCCGATCTTCTTTCGTGTTTTATAGGAATGCATTTAAAGTAGATATGGTAGTTTTTGGTCTTTTTGAGACAGAGTCTTCCTATAGCCCCAGCTGGCCTGTAACTCCCTATGTAGACCAGGCTGAACTTGAACTCACGGAGATCGGCCTGCCTCTGCCGCCGGAGTGCTGGGATTAAAGGTGCGCACCACCACGCCTGGCCATTTTCTTTCTTTTTAAAAGATTTACTTATTTTATACGTATGTTTTACCAGTATGTATGTAAGTGCCCCTATGCAGTGCCCACAGAGGCCAAAGGGCGTTGGATCCCCTGGAACTGGAATTACAGATGGTTGTCAGCCACCATGTAGGTGCTGGGAACTGAACCCAGGTCCTCTGCAAGAGCAGGAAGTGCTCCTAACCACCGAGCCATCTCTCCAGCGCCATGACCCTCCTTTTTCATGCTCTAGGGGGACATTTTAACCCTACCTGTTGAGCCTTTTGGGGGGCATGGGGAGTGAGAAACTCCTTGCAGAGGCCAAGTGAAATGACACACTCTCATTCTCACACTGGCCCTCCCTCCTTCCAGTTTAACCCACCCCTTGCTTCTCACTCCTCCCTGGGATCATGTCCCAGATAAATGACCTGGCTGACTATATGTCTCTGACCAGTTTTCAGGGGAAGTCCCCAAGCCAAGTAGTGATTAAAATATACATGCTCAGGGCTGGAGAGATGGCTCAGCAGTTAAAAGCACTAGTTGCTCTTGCAGAGGACCGGGGTTCAGTTCCCAGCACCCACATGGTGGCTAACAATGGTCTGTAACTCCAGTTCCAGGGGGTCTGGCACCCTCTTCTGGCCACTGTTGGTATTGCATGCATGGGTGCCCTTAGATACATTCAGGTAAAACACTCATACACATAAAATAAAAATAAGTAAAAAGAAAAATTAAAACACACAAGCTCTCCCATCACCACAGAGCTATCATTCTAGCAATGAAGTCAGAAAGTGAACAAGACAGTGAGGTCTAGAGCATGTTGCCCAAGGAATTAGCAAAGACTGCCATTATACCAAAGTCTCACCATGAGGGATGCAGACCAGACTAACCTGACACCCAGCCAGGCTGACACTGCACAGAGCAGCATGTGTCAAAGTCTGGAGCATTCAAGGGACACCAGGAGGCCAGAGTGGCGGGAGAAGACAGTGGTGGACATTGCAGGGTGTCAGGCATGGAAACGACTTCAGCTCTTACCTAGAGTGAAGAGACAGGGGAGTGCCAGTCTGGCATAATGTTTTAACAGTATCATTCTGACTACAGCCAAAAAAAAAAAAAAGTCCATAGAGGTACAAGTTGGAAAATCATGAGATGGACCCAAGTGAAATCTGACTGAAAATTGGAGGTGAGAAAATTCTTAAAGTATTTTGAAGATGGATTGACAGACTTGACATGAAGGGTTTTGGCCTAAACAACCATGAAGATGGAGCGACTGTTCCCTGACCTGGTGAAGGAAGTTCAGAAGTGGGTTTGGGGGACACGGGGCATTAGGCTTGGAAGGTGTTCTGGTTACTTTTTCTGTTGCTATTTTAAACACTGTGACCAAAACCAACTTGAGAAGAAAGAGCTTATTGCATCTTACACAGTCTATATTTGAGAGAAGTCAGGCAGGAACTCAGCATAGGAACCTTTAGGGAGGAACTGAAGCAGAGACCATGGAGAAACATTGCTTGCTTACTTGCTTCTCTGGCCTGTGATCAGCCTTTTTCTTTTTCTTTCTTTTCTTGAGACAGGGTCTCCCTATAACCTCAGCTGACCTGGAACTTGCTATGTAGACCAGGCTGGCCTTGATCTCACAGAGATCTACCTGCCTCTGCCTGGACTTCAGTGCTGGTACTAAAGGCATACACTACCATGCTTGGCTCAGCCTACTTTCTTATACAACCCAGGACCACCCATCAAGAGTGGTACCACCCTCAGTGGGCTGGGCCCTCCCACATCAATTAGTAATTAAGAAAATGCCTCACAGGCCACAGGCCAACCCAATAGAGGAAACACCTCAGTTGAGGTTCCCTCTTCCCAGGGGTGTCAGGTTGACAGCTGAAGCTACTCAGCACAGAAGTTTAGTGGGGTGTCTACTTTAGTGGGGAGATGCTGGCGTGCCAGTTAAATATATGCATCCTGGGGAGAAAGTTCATTTCAGGAATCATAAGTTCAAAGATGGTCTTCAAAGACATGAGGCTGGAGGAGCTCACTTCAGGAGGGGGCAGAAACAGAAGGCAGTGGAGGCCTGCAAAGTTCAGAGGCTAGAGAAGAGGAACCTAGAGCTGAGACTAGATGGGGCCACAGAAGAGAGAGAAAATACAGACATATTAGTTACTCTTCTCATGCCTCTGACAAAAGCAACTTAAGGAAGGGTTTGTTTTGTCTTGTGGTTTAAGAAGGGATGCAGCCCTCATGACAGGAAAGGCCATCTTGTCTGCAGCAGAGGGCTGATAGGAAGTGGGGCAGGTTATAACATCTCAAGGTCCACCCCCAGTGACCCATGTCCTCCACCTCTTAAAAGTTCCACAACCTTCCAAATAGCACAGCTAGGGACCAAGTATTCAAACACATAAGCCTGGCAGGGGGGTGTGGGGCACAACACATTTCACATTCCTAATAGTAGCCCAAGCTGGCTTTGAACTCACAGTTCTGCTTCAGACTCCTGAGAGCTGGATTATGGGCATGTACCACCACACCTGGCACATATGTGGTGTTTATGTTGAATATACTTCAATAAACTGCCAAAAACAGGGACTTAGCAGTTAAGAGCACTGGCTGCTCTTACAGAGGACCAGGGTTTGATTCCCACCACTCACATGTTGGCTAACAACCATCTATAACTCCAGTTCCAGGAAATCAAATGACCTCTTCTGGCCTCCTAGGGCATTGCATGCACATGGGGCACTTGCATACATGCAGGCAAAACACTCATACACATAAAATGTAAATAAATTTAAAACACCAAAAATGAAGTTCTAAGAACTTTTTGAAATTTTCATACAAAGTCAAGTTTCCTTAATGCGTTTTGATAATTCTTTAACAAAAATCTCTAAAACTAAAGTCCACACATCTTTTATAGGCAGCAGGAATATTATGTTCTCTTCTGTGCCATGGAGCAGGAGGGACAAGCTTTTTAAATTTTTTAATTACACTTATTTATTTAGTGTGGGGGTACGTGTGTGGGTGCAGGTATGCCATGGTGTGTGTGTGTGGAGGTCAGAGGAGAACTTGCAGGAGTTCAGTTCTCTTTCTACCATGTGGGTCCTGAGGGGTCAAACTTGGGTCCTTAGGTTTGGCAGCAAGCACCCTTACCCACTGAGCCATCTTGCTGGCCCCAGGAGGGGACTAGTTTTGAAAGTCATTCTCCATTCTTGTGAGACAAGGTGGAAAGATGAAGAGACAGGTTTGGAAGTAAAAGAGTGGCTCACTGAAGTCAGGGCCCCTGTGGGCACCACCCTCCAGTTACAGCCCTGCTTCTCACATGCAGCCTTCTGGGGCAGCAATGGAATGGTTCTACGAGTGGTGGAGGGAAGAGAGGAAGACAAAATAACCAGGCTCCAGGGTAATGGCTTATAAATGGGGGCAGAGCTGTGCCAAGTCCCCTCTCAGTGTCTTGGCCAGCTTACTGTCCCCACTGGTATCTGCCCTCTCCCCTGGACACAAAGAGAACCCTGAGACCCGCTAGAGCCACAGAGCCACAAGGCCCAGCAGCTAGCCCTGTGTCCAGGCCAAATGACCATGGGACTTGAGCTGTAGCTCATTTGGTAAAGTGCTTCCTAGCATGCAAGCAGCCCTGGGTTCGACCCCCAGCACTGCATCAACAGGATTTGGTGATGCAAGCCTGCAGCCCCAGCATCCATGAAGTAGCCGCCAGAGGATTAGAAGCTCGCAATCATCCTCAGCTAGCCCAAGTTTAGAGCTAGCCTGGGCTACATGAGACCCTATCTCAAAAACCAAAGGAGGGGGAGCAGCAGCCTGGCCAACAGAGGGATGTATGGAATGTATGGTGACAGCAGCCCCAGCCAGGCCTGGCTTTGCACACCTAGAAGTATATGCATACACACAAGGTGAGTAGAGCTGCTATATAACGAGTCATATGCCTGGGCAAGATACTTAACGACTCTGGTTCTCAGTTTCCCTATCAACAGAATGGGGGTAACAGGAACGACTATCAACAGTTGTAATTAGAGGAGTTCCATATATGCTAAATGTTCACACAATTTCCTGGCACAAAGCAGACCTGTAATGTGATTAATATCACGGCACTACCTGTCTTCTTTAAACTCTCTCTCTCCACCACCAGCATGGTGTGCCTTTAATCCCAGCACTTAGGAGGAGGAATTCAGCCTGGTCTACATAGTGAGTTCCAGAACATCAAGGACTGCATAGTAAGACCCTATCTCAAACAAACAAAAACAACGGAAAAAAACACCAACCAACAATAAAATCCCATCCCTGTCCTTCCTTACCCCACACCCAGGCCTGTGATGCATGGCAGACCAAACACCCAGGCATTCTGGGTATTAAGGAATGTTCCCACCCACAGGTTGAGTTATTTGGGTTTGAAATTCTTATTTTATTCCTATCCTGGCTACTTAGAATCTCACAGAAAACCTATAATCCAGGCTGGGGTTGAGGTTGGGGAAAAGACACATCCTGGGTCAGCTGGTTCCTGCATGTCCTACCATCTCCAGCAGGGGGCGATGAGCACCCAGCTTTGCTTGGCACAAATCACTGCAGTCACTTGTGGAGCCGAGACCAGCTATGCTCCACCCTATCCACTTTCCACAGGTGACACCTCGTGCTATACCACTCAGCCTTAGCTTCTCAGTGTGTGAAATAAAGCTGTTTCCATCTCCGCCTCTGGCACTGGGTGTTCCCCCAGCCTCAGTCTTCCAAACTGTACCAGACCTTCCCTCTGGGGCAGTCCTCCTATTCCTGCACTAACAAGGGGCTTTCAAGTCACGTGGAGGCTTGCTTATCCCTTCCTTCCTCCCGACCCAGACCCCAAGCAACACAAATGAAAGAAAAAAAAAGAATCACTGTCTTTACTGTTTGATTGATTAATGAACTGACTTGGAGGAATGAATGGACTGGGGGTAGGGAGGTCTAGTTTCGAGTAGTCAGAAACTTCTGTTAATTGCGTATAAAATGTGAATGTTATAAAAAACCATGTAGAAAATGTTCATCAGAGTATGAGCCTTATAGAGGCTCAAGGCACCTGGGAGACTAAGACATGGTCTAACCTGGCATCTGAGGCACGGTACCAGGGCTACACCCAGCACTACCTGCCCCATGGAGCAAACACATTCTTCTCTCCCCACATACAAATCACTGCAAACTGACTCTCCAATGGGGTACTGTGACCACTGGCCAAGGCACTGCTAGAAATAAAATGGGCTGGCACTGAGCCCTGAGCTCCCTTCTCCAGGGCCCAGACCTAGAGCTAGGACATCTTGTCTCCCAGGTCCCACGGTGCTCAGGCTGCCCCTGGAAAGCACTGCTGTCAGACACTGCACATAGGCACCTACACCCTGGGTTTGATCAGTGCCACGTGTGGGCAACGTGGTCCTGCCCAGCTCCTGTGAACTGAGAGGTGGTATGCAGTACAATCCTGCTGGAGCTGCTGGGCCAGGCTGGGCCTTAATTGGGATAGCACAAGCAACACCCTGTGCCCGCTGTGTCCATGCTGGGCTTGGCACCAGGCCCCAGCAGCCCGTCGGTGACAGAGTACTCCATGATAATGTCTTCCACTCGGGTGATATACAGAAGCGTCAGCAGCACGCCTAGAAACTGGGGAGAGGGGAAGGGCTAGTGAGAGCCTGCCCGGCATCAGGGCAGCCTGCCTGGTAATTCCCTGGACCCACACCCACACAGCCCAATCTCCCACAGCCTAGGCAGCCCCAGCCTGGACTTCTGCCCCTCCCAGGAAAACTCAAACCTCCCGTGTCCTATCAGCCTCCTGCCTCCACCCTAGTTCTGCCACAGAATATCCAGGGAACCTTGAGAAAGTCACTTCACCTTGTGAAGGCTCAGTTTCCTCCTCTGTAAAGTGGGCATAGTATCACTCTAACCTCACAGAGTCTAAAGGCAGAGCGAAGCACTGAGTAAATGATACTATAGCCTTCTGTCCTCTCCTTCCAGACCCTAGCCCTCCTGGGGGGCCTGAACTCCCACCCTCATCACCCAGCCCTGCTCCAGCAACACCCATAGCCTGCCCACCTGGGGGAGCAGGATGCCCAGCAGGAGGCCGGCCATGATGGTGTAGTTGTCCAAAAACCAGATGAGCACGGCATTAGTGCAACCCCGCACGTGAATGACGTTCTGTGCACTCAGGCGCTGCAAGGAGTAATCTGTCAGTCGGCTGAGCGCAATCATCTGACTCCACCTCACCCTCCAGGACCAACCCAGTCCCTCAACTGCTCTGGGTCTGTTTTTCATATGTAATGTGGGAAGGTGGCCCTAGACCCTGGGCTCTCTAGCACTGATCCTGAGAGAGCCCTGGGTACATCATGATTGTACTTGACTGCAGAGCCTGCCTGTACATCTCTCAGATGCCAGCAGGCACTAGTGTGCATGGCAGGCACACACACACACACACACACACACACACACACACACACACACCACCTATCTACACCATTACCCGAGCCAAAAGCTCAACACCAGGTATATGTGAAACACTGTTTTCTGCATAGTTTTAATATACTGTGAAGTTTCTAGAACTGTTACATAAATGAAGCATTAAGATTTTCCACAAATGGAAAGTTCTACTTCATGAAACTTTGTTTCACACACAAACTTATTTAAACATCATATATTAGGAATGTGGCCACTGGTAGGTCACCTATGCTCCAGTGGATGGCCTCACACCCCTGTGTACATGGGCAGCACTAACTGTGCTCAGTGGGTCATCTGGGCTTGTTGATGCATGCCTCCAATTCCAGCACTCCAGAGGCAGAAGCAGGAGGATCTCTGTGAGTTTGGGACCAGCCAGAGGTACATGGCAGGACCCTGTCTTTAAAAAAAGAAAGCGGCAAACATGAAGTTTGGGAAAGGGATGTGGGGAGAGTGGGACAGGGGAGGTGGAAATGGATGTGATCAAAATATTGTGCACATGTATGAAAGTCTCAAAGAATAAAACTTTTGGAAAAAATCATAGACAGGGGGCTGGAGAAATGACTCAGTGGTTAAGAGCACTGACTGCTCTTGCAGAGGACCCAGGTTTGATTCCCAGCACCCACATGGCTGCTAACAGCCATCTGTAACTACAATTCCAGGGGATTCAACACCTTCTGACCTCCTTGGGCCTTGCACGACACAGGTGCACTTACCTACATGCAAGTAATACACTCATATACATAAAATAAAAATAATAAAATTTTAACTTTACATGTACAAAACATGGATAAGACATAAATAAACTTCATGTTTAGACTTAAGTCTCATTCCCAGGACATCTCATTAACTATATACAAATATTCAAAGATATTTTTGTGTGTGGATCTTTGAATAAAGGAAACAAACACTTGGGTCTCAAGCATCTCAGATAAAAGATACTACCTGTACTTTATTTTGTTCAGAACTTTACCAAGAATTGTTCCTTTTTTGATGGACTGAGGCTGAGTGCTGGTATGCTGCCCAGGTTGGCCTTGCCTGTCTAGGTTCAAGCAATCCTCCTGCCATGGCACCCTTGTTACCTGGGAGTACAGGTGTGCGCCACTGTACCCCAAAACACTGATGGCTAAAATGACACCTGTGGAATGCAAGTTACCACCAACACGCCCCGCTGTGGTGATCCTGGAGGTGATCTCTGGGCCTCTTCTTTGTGGGAGACATGACATTGGTTGCCTGAGCTCTCAGGTTGAAATCTTGTGGCTGTAAACTGCTTTATTTCTCCTTTGTCTTAGATCATTATGTTGACTGTTTTTTGAAGTTGGGTGTGTAGGCTTGTGGTAGTATCCATGAGTTTCATTTGGGGCATAAATTATTATACAGAATGTCCACTGGCTCTGGTAGGTTGAGGATCCTGCTGGTCTAGTGATCTTAGAGCTCAGCTTGTGCCAAGATCACCTGCGGAGCCCTGTCCCCAAAGTGTGCATCTCTAACAAGTTCCCACTGAGGTTGCAGTTTTTCAGGTCCAGGGAATCCACTTTGAAAACCACTGCTCAAATATCTCAGGTCACCTCTGTTTTTAGCTCCCTTCCTAGGAGTATCCTAGGAAGCTGATGCAGGGGTTACCCAGGGAAGGATGGCTCCTCTCCAGGGACTCCTGGGTCCCAGGCAAAGGGAACCAGTGTGAGCTGGCAACAAACTGCAGGGTTGGGCACACAGCATTCAAGGGGCACCGGAAGGGCACAATGCTTCACACGGACAAGCCTACCTGAAGCAGGCACTCAGCAAACCCAGGCAGGTGGCCTCTCTCAGATTCCTGAGCCCTTGTGTTTGGCAGTCCTGGCTCCAGTTTAGAGCTAGGGAGAGTTAGGAAATCTGGACAGCCAGGAGTCCCACCTCTAGAAACCCTCCATTATCCGGGGTAGGGGGGCGGAGAGAAAGAACACCATTTCTGGGGGCAAGGGGTTTCCAAGCTGTTACCTCTTTGTCGATAGTTTTGTAGCCGCACATGGTGTTGACGACATCTGTCTGTAACAGAAACATACCATAGCTGTCACTTCTGCAGGCCTTACTTTGAAGGACACGGTTACTTTACAACCCGCCCCCCCTTTTTTTTTCGGTCTTTTTGAGACAGGGTCTCCCTGTAGCCCCAGCTGTCCTGGAACTCACTATGTAGACCAGGCTGGCCTTGAACTCACAGAGATCCGCCTGCCTCTGCCTCCCGAGTGCTGGGATTGAAGGTGTCACCACACCCGGCTACAAACCCTTTTACAGATGAAAGAACTAAGGCACAGAGAGGCATACAGTCTAATGTAATATAATTGAGATCTCCTGCCTGCAGCAGTCTAGCTCCAGCCCAGTGAGGAACCATGGGAAGATCCCTCCACACTGGTGTGCTTATGGGGGATGGGGCACCCCTCTACCAGCAGCAGCCCAGGTTCCCAGCTGTGAGCACCCCTAAGCCACCACTATACTGACACAACCATACTTCTTAGAGCCTGGAGACTAGTGGTTCCCACTCCACTGGCTTACAGGAAGGAACTGCTCAGGCTACAGCTAGGCCCCTGCCAGCTGTGATTTACCTGAGGGCAAGGCTGGATCACTGGCAACGCTTTCCCATCAGGGAGCCACATACGTTCCTCTGGAAACAGGGCTGCTCTTCAGGACCCTCTGCTGACTTAGAAACGAGGAACCCTGAAGCTAGGCCCTTAACCCCTCAAATCTCTTCCCATCACAGCCTGCTCCCTGCATGGTTGGACCTTTAGCCATAAGAGGGAGAAATAGATCCCTGGGACCATCCTGAATCCAGCCTGGTCCCTACTAGCTGTACCTCCATATGTGAGGACTCTGCAGGGCTTGGGAGTCATGGGTACCAGTGACAAGGCTGGAAAGCAACAGCAGAGCAGCCAGCATGGGCTCTGAGGTCACTTCTGGGATCCAGAGACTGCTCTGCACCAACCTCAGATGGCTAGGGAGGCAGTGGCACTTGATGGATTTTGGTGAATGACTGAGTGGATTCCACAGAGGCTGGGGATGCTCAGTAAACCCACCTCATGAATGTTTGGTCATAAATGATATATACAGGGGCTGGAGTGATGGTTCAGTGGTTAAGCTTCACTGGCTGTTCTTACAGAGAACCCAGGTTCAGTTCCCAGCACCCACATGACAGCTAACAACTGTCCGTAACTCCAGTTCCAGGGCATATGATGCCCTCTTCTGGCCTCTGTGGGCACTGCATGCATGTGATGCACTTACAGACATGCAGGCAAAACACTCATACACAGTTTAAAATATATATACATAAAATGTTGTCACAGGGACATATGGATAAAAGGGCTCTGGCTAGGGTGACAGTTCCTGGAAAAGCAAAGGGCCTCTCTCCCTCCAGGAGTCAAGGCTGGCCCAGATGTTACCAGGTCAGGGCTTGGTGTGTGCAAAGTAACCTTCCTCAGTTAAGACAGTCCCCTAAGTGCCCTCAGATTCAGCAGTGCCCAGTACTTACATGGCACTGATTAACCCATGTTTGGGAATATGACTCCCAGGGAAAACATCAGTCATTTGCCCACTGAACAAACATTAATTGGCACCCATTGTATGCCAGCTACCATTCTAGGTACTTGGAGTACAGAACAAAGTCCCTGCCTCCAAGGGCATCTAGAAGACTGGTAAGGAAACTAGCAAGGAATGACGTAAGAGTGACTTCCCTGGGCAGCCCAAGGCAGGACTGTGCAGTGCTAGCGGCCCTGCAATGCCTGGAAGACCCAGCAGTGTGAGGGTTTGGCTCCCTTAGCCCAGCACAAACCAGTGTGGAACAATTATCCATGTAGGTATAACCAAGGCCTCCACCCAAACCTCACCATTGCTCCACACCTCCTTCCTGGGCCTGGCCTCTAACTCTGCCCTTCAGCAGTGGTTGACCTAAGAGCACTTCCTGTTTGTTGTCAGCATCTCAAGGTTAACTTCTTGGACAGGCTGACCTGCGATCCCTGAATCACTAACCCTGTCACTCATGGGAACACCAGAGCTCTGTCTATGGCATTCAGGACACTTCCCATCATCCTCCCTTGAGCTCAGCCTGCTCCAGCCACATGCTCTCTGCTGTTTTCCAAACACACCAGGGCCTTCCCATCCCAGGGCCTTTCCATTTGCCACCCTCTCTGTCAGGATACCCCTCTCCCAAACACCTGCATAACTCTCCCCTCACTTCCTTTAGGGTTTTATTCAGAACCCACCTTCTCGGTATCTAAAACTGCAGTTCCCTGCTTTTTCCCCAGCATCTCCTAACATGCCGTCTTCCACTTATTTTGTCAGTTGCCCCCACTATGATATCATTCCCATTTGTCCAGACTTCTTTTTGTATATGCAGTCCCCCTAGAACCTAGCAATGTGGCTGGCACACAGTAGGTCTTCAACCAATGTGGAATGAATGAACACAAGTTGGGCTTACACACTTCATCACAGACATTCAAGGTACTACCATGAGTGATGAAGTTTGGGGTTACCTGCTGTGATTCTCTGAAGACCCTGGGAGCCCTCCACAGCACTCACCTGGCCCAGGGTTCTCCCCTAAACCAGCAAGTGTCAAAGTCCCTCCAGCCTCCCTTGGCACTGCTCCAGACTCTGGGTGAGGCCCCACCCACAGCTGTTCCATTTCCATGGTTACAGACTGAGGCCAGTGGGCACAGCTGGCAGAGACGTCAGCAAGAGACTTCCCATGAGTGTTTAGGGCTGAAGTAACTGCCTGGCATTCTGTTCTGCTCCAGACCAGAAACCAGGCAGTTCTTGACACATTTGTCGGACTCCAGGGCTGACGAAGGGATAAGCACAAAGCTCAGCATCCCAGATGACTGAAGTAACAGCTGAGGGGAGTGTGGTAGGGAGAGGCAGAGGCTGGCATTTACATCCCCAGACCCCCTTAGTGCCAGAACTCGTGTGCTGCTCCCCACACCAGTGCTGCACTCTGCCTGCAGCTGACAGGGTGGAGCTGGCTGCCCCCGCTGAGCACCCTCCAGCCCTCTCCAGGCTGGCACTGCTGCATTCCATCCAAGCCCTGTCAACCCTGGGCAATCACCCAACTTTCTGATGCCTCCATTTCCTCATCTGTAAAGTGGGCAAAGTAACAGTAGCCCCCTCAACAGGGCTGTTATAGGTCCCCACATGCATGTGCTCATGGGATGCTAACTGACACACTCGCAGAAGAAGGCCTCCCTCCTACCCAGCTCCCCTTTGCTGGATCCCTTGGGCTCAGGAATGCATGGGCACTAGCCTCCATCTCCTGCCCACTCCCACCCTCTGTTCCACTAGGACAGAATGAGAGCAGTATTTGGACAGCCAGAAGGACTCCCACCCCGACCCCGTTCCCACCACTGAGCAGAAGTACCGTGTTCCTGATACAGCAGGTGTAGGGTACCCCGCAGGCCAGGGGCCCCGGGGCGTTGCAGTCGTGGTACTGGTTTTTACTCCAGTCTTGGTAGTCCTCCCCGCCACAGCACTTGAACTGAAGGGGAAAGCAAACAGAGAGGAGCTGCCAGGAGAAGGTACGGGTGGGGAGCATGGAGTACCACAGCCATGGGTACATCAGGTCAGAGCTGTCGAGGGTAGCAGTTCAGGAGGCAGGGGGATCCACCCTGGAGAAGCATGCAAGGCAAGCCTGGGCTACTTCAAGATGGACACCAAGGATGGACACGGGAAGCAAAGTCTGTCTCTGGCACTGCTCTGCACCTTCTTTCCCATGCCCCAGGGGGCAGGGGTCTGGCTGGAGCAGAAAGCTTCAGAGGCCAGATCCTGCAGAGGCCCCACTCCATGTTGCCCTTGGGGGCACGCACACCTGCCCCAGGTTCTCCTCTTAGCTTCCCCACTCCCACCTCTCCTCTCGGTGCCAGGGTCAGCTCCTGGGGGCAGCAGTGAGCAGCTCTGTAGAGGTGCTGGCTGAGCTGGCCTATCATGAGCTCTGTGGAGAGGGGAGTCCAGCTAAATGAACACGGCATCTGGGCACACTGGCTGATGCCTGGAATCCCAGCAGGAGAAACACTACAAGTTTGAGGCCAATCTGGACTACACAGTGAGTTCCTTTTCTCAAAAAATTCCCAACCGTACCAAACCAACCAACCAAAAAAAAAGGCCAGGAAGGGGATGCTATATACCTGCACATGGGGGACAGCAGGGGAGGGTGGGGTGGCTTTATGTTGGGAGGACAGGAAAGGCTGCTTGAAGGAGAGGACATTTCATCTGAAACATGAACAAGAAAGAGGCAGTCAGCATGTATGTGCAAAGGCCCTGTGCAGAAACAAGGCCGTATTTCAGCAGCAGGTGTAAAAGCCAATGTGTCTGTAAGACAGTGGAAAGGATGAGGTCCAGGGAACAGCAGCCCAGTGTACAAAAACCCAGCAGCCAGGGCAAGCTGGGAGCTGGGACTGTGTTCCAGGAGTGGGGAGCTGACCAAAGAATGCTGTGGTAGGAGGTGCTGGTAGACACACAAGCCGGGCACCCTTCTGGAGTCCCCAGAGCTCACTGTAAGCCATGAGCTCTCAGGACTTCCAAGTGCCTATCTGCAGTGCTGTTCAAAAGGCATTTGCTCTGGCACCAGACAGATGCACACTCAAATCCTCACATCACCACTCCAGCTGTGTAACCATAGGTAAGGCCTCTCTGGGCCTCGGAACCTGTCTGCTAGAAAGGGCAATGCCAGCTTTGCATGGCTGAGTTGTGACTATGAGAGACTCTGCATAAAGCATTCTGCACAAGACCCAGTGAGCGTTAGTTACCTCCTACCCCCACCCTGGGAGAAATTAAGTCCCCTAGCCAACTAACGGTTGGTTCCAATAAAAACATCTTGCTGTACCGAGTGACTCGGCTCTCCCAGCCAGGGCTGGCAGGCATATCACTGGCAGGAAAGAGCTGCACCTGTTCTGCCTACAGAGAAGCTCAGAGCCAAGGGCCCTGGGTGTGGTGAGAGGCTGGTCCCCACTGAGGGCTAGTACAGGGAACCAGGCTCACCCAACTGCAAGGTCATGTCCCAGGGGGTATTGCCAAACTCAGGGGACTTGTGGCCCTCCCACTTCACTATCCTCACCCAGGTAAATGAAAGTGACCCCGCCACACCTGACCTTGCACTAAGCACTTCTGAAAGAAGTCAAGGGAGTTCTCAGCCATGCCAAGGGGAAGAACCAGGGTGCAGACAAAAAAACCTGGGCCTTAGGACTACGAAGGAGGTAGGTGAGCTCCAGGGACAGGGTGTTCCTCCTGCTGTGGCAACTATTGACCCACAGCCTGGCCTGGGCCTCAGGGAGAGGGACAGTGTCCCAAAAGGGCATGTGATCATCATCACTTTTTCCTGTGCCCAAAAATTGGGATTGGGAGAGAGTTTTCTCCCTGCCTTTGATGAAATGAGCTCCTTGCACCAGAGGAACCTGGCCTGCAAGGTCGGCCAGTCTTGAGAAAAGACGATCCCTGGCAACCAGAGGGGGTGACTTCTGGGCCCCGCAGGTGGCTGGAGCTACATCTAGTCTCATTAAAGGTTGTTTCTCACATGCTTGAAGGGTTATCCCTGATCCACCCTTGCCTCCCAATTGCTTTGGGAATGGACAAGTCACCTGACCCTTCCCTCCCACCTCTCTGCAGGGAGGGTCCTGGAGGCACCCCTCTGACTCCAGGCCCCTTAGCTTACCTTCTTCTGAACAAAGTCCATAATGTTTTTGAAGTCTAAGTCATCGTAGTAATTCTCGATTCCTCTCCGAATATTGTCATTCAGAAAATCGATCGTCTATTGAGAAGGAGAAATCACCAAGGAAAAAGAGCACACATCAGAGGCCAGCCCTAGAATATTCTAGAAGCCCAGATTGGGACCGAGAACCATGTACCCAACAGCTCCCATCTGCTTGCATGGAATGTCCTCTCCACTCCCCATCATGAACACCCACAACCACCCAGCCCATGGGCATTCCTCAGGCCTTCAATGCCCAGGCTCTGAGAGGCAGCCTGCCAGGTTCTAGCTCTGAAGCAGCCTACTGGAGCTGGGCCTCAGCGCCTCCTGGTTTCTGGCTTGTATTCTCTCCAACCCAGGACAGGACTAAGCTTGAATCTTCCTTTTGTCCTCCAGCCCTCTCTCCACACTCACCATCCAACCTCTTGCTTTACAGAGAATGAAACTGAGGCCCCAGGGGAAGGGGACCATAAAGCTGGGAAAGGAGGAGGGCAGAGGGGACAGACTTGTCCTGGGTCACAGAGCAGGTGTCTCAGGGGCCTGCCTGGTCCGGACTTGAAACCAGGTCCCCTGACACTCTACATGGGCTTCTTTTCATCACTCAGTGCTCCGACACATGGGGCCACAGAGTCCCCTCCCAGCTTGGCCTGACTGATCACCACCCGGAAGGGCACTGGCATGCTGCCCTCTCCCAGTCACGCTGGACTTTCTGGATCAACAGCCGGCTTGTGCCGAGATCCCTGGAACACAAAGGCCCCACAGCAGGCAGGGCTGGGGCGAAGAGAGTGGGCAGCCCAGCCCCAGGCTCGCTGTGACAATCAGAGCTTTCAGAGCAGAGGCAGAGCACCAGCAGAGACTGGGGACAAAGGGGCATTCTTGGCTCTGGTGCCAGATAGAGGAGCTAGATAATTCCTGGGGGAGGCGCCATGGGATACACTGGGATGGCAGGGCTCAGATTCCAGGTCCCCTCAAGGCTCAGTTTCCTACTGGTAAACCACCCTGGCGGGCCCATCTTCAAGAAACCTTCTAGAGCTGACGATCAAAGAATAAGCTTAGGGACCATCAAGCCTCATATCAAGGGCACAGTCCCTGCAGTCACAAGGCTTCAGACACTTAATTTCCAAGATCCTTTCTTCACAAAAATAGAGACAAATACAGTGTGCCTGCTGGGGAGGTCATGAGGTTAAGCTACTCAGTGCTCAGGTGATGATGGCTATATGGTGGGTATTATAGCTGTCTCAACATTTTCCCAAGTGACAAATCCCACAATCTCTAGGGGAGCTAAGTAAGGTCCACCATTTGTCCCAAAACTTCCTACCATGGGGGCGGCCCCTGTAGTGAAAGGGTTCTCTGAGACACCTGCAGCTCTGAGACCCACGTGACTTGTCAAAGTCCTCCAGCTGACCATGGGCAAAGGTGCTGCCACCAGGATGCTAACACACTGGACACACTTCAACATGTGCTAAGAAGGCCAGGTTCAGATATGGCTTCTCTCTACAAAAAGGCACAAGGTGGCTGCCTTCTCCCAAGAGCCACACTGCTCAGAATGAGGTGAGGGTAGAGGCTGGCTGGGGGAGCCAGGAGGAAACCCCTCTGCTGATGACCAAGAAGAAAGAAAAAAATTCAGGCTTCTAGAAGAGGTTCTGAGGTCACCAGCCCACAGTCCTCCATGGATCTGGCACTGGACCCCAAGGTGGGGGTTGAGTGGAACATCTGCCTGCCAGGCACACTGTGTGGACAGAACAAGGACCAGCCTGACCTCAGCCTGACCCCCCGTCTAACCTCAGATGCTTATTCCTCTGGGTGATGAGGGGACAGGACAGCTGGCTGGGGCGTGGTGGGGGATAAATGAGAAACAGGACGCCAGGGTGAGGTCTGTCTGCCATCCAAGGTGGGGCAAGGGAATGAGCACACAACATTGAATGACATGTTGCAGGGGCCTTGGCTGAGCTGAGCGTGTGGATGACACCAGGGTCAGGGACATGCCTAGAGCCACAAGAGTGGGGATGTGATGTGGGCAGCTTCTCTCTACTGTTCAGGCATTGGGAACACAGTCCTGGGTCACCATGGGCCTTGGGACTTGCCACAGCCCACTCTGACATCCACAGGGTTCTTTCCCTTGGGGCTAGCCACAGGGTGTGGTCAGAAGGCCTGAGATAGGAGGAAGGGTGACGAAGGGAGGCTGGTGGCCCATGGAAAGACTCTCTCCTTGTCTGGGGCATTTACTGGCACCTCCAAGGCAGAGCTGTGTGAGGACCAGCTTGCCATATGGTAAGCTGAGCTGTCCCTGTGGAGAAGAGAAGCTCTATGAGGAGGCCTGGGGAACCTTCCTGAGGGGACAGGAGGGACAGATGGTCCTAGGCCTGGGGCAGCAGCTGCCTCATCTCCCATGCAGAGGCTCTTTGGGTCATCCTGGGCCGCTGAAAGCACACACTGTGTGTATTTGTAGGGTGTGTGCGTGTGCGTGTGTGTGCATGTGCTTGTGTGGTGTTTGTGTGCTGTATTTGTATGATGTGTGTGTTTGTGTGGTGTATTTGTGTGGTGTATGTATCTGTGTGAGATGTGTATGCTATGATTGTGTGTATATGTATTTGTATGTGACTGGTATGTGTTTGTGTGCAGTATGTGTATTTGTGTGGTATGTGTGTGTTTGGGTGGTGTATTTGTGTGGTGTGTATATGCATTTGTGTTTAAGTGGTATATGTGTGTTTGTGTACAGAATGTCTATTTGTATGATATGTATGTGCTGTTTGTACTTGTCTGATCTCTCTCTCTCTCTCTCTCTCTCTCTCTCTCTCTCTCTCTCTCTCTCTCTCCCTGTCTCTCTGTGTGTGTGTGTTTCTTGGGGACATAAGCAGGGTACTGAGGTGACCCCTGGGCTGTGGCCATTGAAGAGAGGTAAGTGAAAAAGTCCCACAAAGTCCTCAGTTTGTTAACTGTAAAGTGCTGACTAGTGTTGGAAGCACTAGTCATGATCCAAGGGACACGGGGCCAGTCAGAGCTGTGCCCTGTGGGGACAGGCCTCTGTTAGGGACTGGCTTCCACATTTGTTTCCAGAGGCCAAGCACAACACTGTCACCACACCCAGCTCTTTTTTTTTTATTATTATTATTATTTTATGTGTATGCATGTATTGCCTGTATGTAGGTAAGTGCACCCGTGTTGTACAATGCCTGCAGAGGTCAGAAGAGGCTGTTGGATCCCCTGGGACTGGAGTTAAAGACAGTTGTTAGCTGCCATGTGAGTGTTGGGATTCAAACCTGGGTCTTCTGCAAGAACAACCAGTGTTCTTAACCGCTGAGCCATCTCTCCAGCCCCCACACCCAACTCTTAACCAGGTCACAGGAGCAGAGGCAGCCACAGGAAGCAAGTCACCTTTCACCAGGGCAGTAATGGCCTCAGAGGGTCATGTGATCCAGAGTAAGTAAACATCAAAAGTCACGTGACTTTGAAAGCATGTTAAGCCACCAGATAAATGCAGATCTGTCCTTTCCAGAGTTTTTCTCCAGATCTGGACTGCCAGCAAAAAGCATCTGATAAGTCTATATGTCTCTGGGAGAGGTCTCAGACTGTCTGCAATGGTTAAGGGCACGTGGCACAGCTTTCTGTGTAAGGGACAAGAGTGAAGGGGTCCTAGAGCTTCCCACAGGCTGGCTGCTTCAGAATAGCCCCTCTGGGGATAGACCCATTCTCCGCAAGCTTCTGTCAGTTCCCTGACATTGCCTGAGACCCCAGGCAGGGGGTAGGGGTTCTCAACTCTATCTCAGGAGCCTCCTGCCTTTAATTTCAAGGTGTGCTAAGCACCAGCTAGTTTGTTATGCTAGGGCAACATAATCAGGTCGGAGCCGAGCATGGTGGCACACACCAAGCATGGTGGCACACACCTTTAATCTCAGCACTTGGAAAGCAGTGGCAGGTGGATCTCTGTGAGTTCAAGGCCAGCCTGGTCCACATAGTGAGCTCCAGACCCTGTCTCAAAAGACACACAAAAAAGAAGATAAGCAGGCTGGCACTCCAGCTATTCCCTGGCCTGGCATGGAGAATGACCACCAATGAAGACAGAAAGTTGCTCATGGCCAGCCTGTCCTGCCGGGAGAGGCAGCAAGAGGCCTGAGAGAGGGGTCCAGACGTACCAGCTCTAGCTCAGAACCTTCCAGGTTTCCTGTTCAGCTCTGCCACTTCTGACATTCCCCACACCCCACAAGAGGCCCCAGGGCAAGTCAGGACAGCAGCAGGTGTGGTGAGTCCAACTGAGATTGTAAGGTCACCAAGGCCCCCTCCCAGCCCACAGTCAGCCTGCTGCCCACTTTTCTGCTGATCCCTGCTTGGCTCCCCAGCTCACACTGAGCATCCATACAGGCTGAGGAGCCACTGCACTCTGACAGCTGGGTCCCCAGGCTGCGGAAGCCTCACCTGGCTCGGGGTAGTTTTCCTCACATCTACACATCTTTTACCAACTGGCCATGGCTAAGGGCCTGGTGTGGTAACTCTGGCCTGGGTACTAGTTCTCAGTTGTCACCATGAATTAGATTTTCATAATTTAACAGGCAGCCCATGGTGCTGGGCCCTGAACTTGTTCTACAACGGCTCAAGAAATGTGCCTTTTCTTGATGATAATGAATCAATGGACTTGCTTCTTCTCTTGCCCCCATAATAGAAGCTGACAAGACTGCTGATTGTTCCTCCTTTCTTCCTCTCATACCCCTCCCCCACCCAGCAGTATGGCCACTCCTTCCTCCATGGGTTCAGCACTGGCCTAGCTCCCATCTTACAAAATCACTTTGTCTTAGAACTGGGAGGGACACTTTGTTGCTGTTTTTAATGTGGCATTTTCCCCCTTGACCATAAAAAAAAAAAGAAAATGATAAAGGAGACAATAAAAATCACTCTGGTTCCATCCCTCATAGGAAGTGGAGTAACTATGTTAATATTTCTGTTTCCTGAAGTGTTTTTCGAGACCTTTTTTCTTCTTTTTTGAGATAGGGACTAGCTTTGAAACTTCTATAGGCAGCGAAGTTGCAGTCCTCCTGTCTCAGTCTCCCAAGTTCTGGGATTACTGGTGTACCCCACCACACCTGCTCTGCTTTAACATTTTAAAATTGTAATAATATGATACTGTGATAGTTTATGGTATATGTAGAGACAGGGTCTTACCAAATATCCTTGGCTAGTTTAGTGCTCACTATGTAGCCCAGGCTGGCCTCAATTTGCAGCAATCCTCCTGCCTCAGTCTCCTGATGTTACAGTAGAAAGAAAAGCCCTTTGTCAAGAGAATAACAAATCTCTGGCCTGAGTGGAGCCTTAACTTTCCAGTTTTGCCAGGTCAATCACCTGTTACAGGACCACCCCTAGGTAGGTGGGTTCACCTAAGTTATGCTGAAGAAATGGGTGGAATACCTAGTGTGTTAATGTGTTAAGAAGATGGTGGACTTGTCCTGCCCAGAACCAGGACACAGGCATGCAGCTAGCTTTCTGGAAGTACGCCAAACACAGAACAACACAGCCTCTCCTTCTATCTCTTTTCAAAGCATGCTTTCCGGAAAGCCTTGGGCTGCCCCAGCATTTGGGGTTTCTTTACTCTTTCCTAAAGTTCTCACCTTCCCCATGTGGCTGCTAGTCTCCCAATCATGTGCCCTCCATGCTGGCTATAAACAAGCATGGCTTTCTAGCTTTTTCCATCCTCCTCCTCAGGGCAGTTGCTGAGACTTATTGCTGCCCTGAGGGTTTTTCTTTTAAACTCAAATAAAATTATTCTAAAGCTCCCGTTTGAGTCCATTCTTAAATTCATTTTTTGTTGTTTTAGTATTTTGAGGCAGATCTTCCTGTAGCCCCAGCTGGCCTGGAACTCACTACATAGACCAGGCCGGCCCAGTCTCACAGAGATCCACTTGTTTCTGCCTCCCCAGTGATGGGATTAAAGTTGTGTGCTACCACACCCCATCTATTCTTGAATCATCAATGAGACTAGGAACCCTAAAGAGGGACCTTGTTTTCCCTTGTATCACCACGTCCTGGGAGTAGAGGCTTGTATCGCTAGCCAGTCTTGTGAAACTATTTTGCATGTATGTTTTCATTCATTGTTTCTTGTTCATAACTTCTTCCCTAAGGCAGGACATAGAAACTAGACTCTCCCATCCATCCAAGTACTAACCAGGCTTGGCTCACCTTAGCGTCTGAGCCAAACGAGATCAGGTGTCAAGATATAGCACAAACCTTTTAATCCCAGCACCCAGGAGACACAGGTAGGAGGATCTCTGAGTTCCAGGCCAGCCAAGACTATGTAAGGAGACCCTGTCTCAAAAAAAAGAAAGACAGATCAATGAAGGAAGGAAGGAAGGAAGGAAGGAAGGAAGGAAGGAAGGAAGGAAGAGGAAGGAAGGAAGGAAGGAAGGAAGGAAGGACTAGAACCTCTTTTCCTAGGAGGGTCACAGAAACTATAATCTTCCCCATTTTGGGGGGGCCACAGAGATTTGCTCTGGCCCACCCTCATCTGATAAGGCCATTAAACCCTCCTTATTCCAGGATCCTGCTAAAAACTCACAAGGGAAGAAAGCTGAAGAATCTAGACAGGCCCCACTGGGTCTCCCCACAGCCCACAGGCAATCACATGGTTTTCCATGAAAACCCCACAGATAGGGTCTGGAGAGCTGAACACAGGAGGGTCCTAGAGGTGAAACACCAGCTGGAAGCTGCACCCACCTTCTCCCAAACATCTCTTTGTATATTTTAGAATAGCTTTGGTATTTGTTTTGTTTTGAGCAGGGTTTCAAGTAGCCGAGGCCTGCCTCAAATGTGCTAAGTAGCTGAAGGGTAGCCATGAACCCCTGACCCTCCTGCCTCCCAAGTTCTTGGATTACTGGCATACCATCACCCTAGTTTATGGTGTTGGGGATCAAACTTAGCTTTGTGCATGCTAAGTAAGCACTCTACCAACTGAGCTAGTTTTATAATAAACCCATGAACCTATATTTCTCTGAGCTCTATGAGCTGTTGGAGCAAGTGATTAAACCTGAGGGAAGGGGCTGGGACTTATAGCCACAAGCACAGGCACAAGCACCAAAGGGGAGGAGACAGTCTCGGGGGCTAAGCCCTCACCTGTGGGACCTGGTGTTATCTCAGGTAGACAGTGACAGATTGGACTAAGTGAGGACACCCATTGGTGCATCCCAGAATGAACTGCTTGCATGTGGAAACACCCCAGTCACCACATTTGGGCTTCACAGTAGTGAGGCACACTTTTCTACAGATACTACAGCCCTGAGTCTCCACACAGCTGAGGGCCCCCAGGCTGCACATTGAGACCCCTGTGAGGGGGTCACTGCATCCAAGCAGAGAGGCACATACTTCATAGGCCACGGCACCCCCAGGGTGTGGGGGATAAATAGAAAGGCATTCCTGGCCCAGGGTTTCCTGAGCTGTGAGGACCGAAGGCTTCAAGAGGCTCCCAAGAGGCTCCCCAGGCTGTGGCCTTCACTTGGCTCAGTTCCCCAACTAGAAAAAAGGAGGTGATGTCACAGTCCCCACTGACCTACAAAAAACACTGGAAAATGACAAATCAGGCAGCCTTGGCGAGGCATGCTGGAACCAGAATTGCAGCTCACTTAGGAAGAGATGGGTTTATTAAGGCTGTGGATGGTGCTGACCACAAGCTTGCCCTGGGGTTCAACCAGGAAAGGGCTAACCCAGAGTTCTGCAAGGCCACTAGCTGGACAGGGAACCCTGCTAACCACATAGAAAAGCATCCCCTCATATAAACAGAATAAACACCTCTCTCTATTCAAGGCTACTGGGAAGTAAATCAGTATCCTGCATCTGCCAACTCAGAGCCGATGGTCTAAAACACAGGAAAAATGGAAAGGAACCAGGCATGGCAGTGAATGCCTGTAATCCCAGCACTTGAGAGATGGAGGCAGGGGGACCAGGAGTTCAAGGTCATCCTTGTCACATAATGAGTTTGAGGCCAGCTTAGGATAGATAGGACTCTGTCTCTGTCTCAAAAAAACAAATAAATAAAATAAAAGGGAAAGGGAACAACAGGTAGCAAGGCAGGGCGAAGAGTCCTGTCTTGCTGTGTGTTCTCAGAAGTTTCTTAATCTCTCTGTGCACTGATGACTCTCCATCAATACAATGAGAGAGAACTACCTCTCTCCCCTCCTGGAACTCACCCACTGGGAAGCAGACCCTGGAGTCCCAAGGCCTGTAGAATTGCCTAGTGTTGGGGCCCACTGCACATGTGGTTCCTGTTTCCACTGGGGTTAGAATACCACCATGCTCATGAAGAATGTGACAGAGTTAGGACACAGATCTCTTTGTGTGTTCCATACACCCCAGTGTTCAGGAGAGTGACTGCTGCCTTTGGACCAATTTCTAACAAGAAAGGCGATTCAGCTGGAGCCTGGAGGCATGGTCTCAACAGTATGTGGAAGGCCAGGGACCAAGCTGTCTGGGAACAGTGGGGTAAGGACAGGGGAGGGTAAAGAGAGACCTGGGCTTCTGAAACAGGCCTTGCTCATAACACCCAAGGCAGAAAAAGACAGAGGAGGGAGGATACAGGAGAAAAGACAGAGCCCGGTGTGTAGCTCAGAGGTAGAATGCTTGCCTAGCATGTGCAAAGCCCTGGGTTCCATCCCAGTATCGCAAAGAAAAAAAAAGGAATACCCTAAGTTCAAAACTACCCCACTCCATCACTAATGGGAACTTGTAGAAGAAATGCTGAGGAGGGTCTAGTACGTGCCTGAACCACGCCACATTCATCATCTTTTCATCCTACCCTCACCTTAAACTCTAAGTGAGGGATCAGGATCCCAGAGGTCAAGTAACCTCCCAAGACCCCACAGCTAGTACGAGGCACTAACATATGAACTGCAGTGAAGGGGTTAGAAACTTGTGTGGGTCTGTGGGGCCCTCATTCTGCAGACACTACAGGAACTGGGAGCCGGTGTCACCTGCTCAACATGTCCCTTCCCTCTATCCTGTGCCCAGCACAATAGTCCAAAACACATCAAATCTTATGAACCAACAATGCCCAGGATCACTGGTCTCCACTTCTAAGGGGGCCATCACCCTTTTTCCCTGGATTCTTCCCTGTATAACTGTCATGGCCTCCCTGCTGACCTAAGTGACATAAGTCACTCCTGTTTCCCAACTGCTTGTTCTCCATCTGACAGCTAGAGTGAAATGTCACACACACACACACACACACACACACACACACACACACACACACCTCCAACAATTTACCACCTTTCAAAAGCATTCTGATCTTGGGTCTCCAAAGACTCACATGACCCTAGAGCCGTCCAACCTCACCTTTCATTCTCCTCACGCCTACCCCACCAGCCAAGCAGCCTCCACACTGTAGTGTTCTGTCCACCAGCTCCCTCTGCCTTGGCCCACCCTGCTGCCCCTTTTCAGGACCTATCACTGCCTGGGCACAAGCTCTCTCAAATCACCCAGGTTCATTTTCTAAATTACTCCAGAGAGGCCATCTGTTTGCCCTACACTGCCCACTGCAGTATCCTGAAACTAGCCCAGGGCACACACAGTGGATGCTCGGCACATGCGCAACAGACGCTGAACCCACAGGCCCACCTGGTTCCGGAAGATCAAGGCCACCACACCACCGATGAGTTCCATTATGAGACAGATCCCCAGGATGTACATGAACTAGAAAATAAAATTCAGAGATTCGTCTGGAGTAGGGGTCAAGGGTGGGGTAGAAGGCACTCAAGGGATAAGCCACCTGGCTCTGAGATTAACCATAAGTGGCAGGTCTCCCAGGCTCTGGGCCTGATGTCTTTCCTCCTCAAGAACACAGAGCCACAGGGCAAGATGGCTCACACCTTTAGTCCTAGCACTAGAGAGGCAGAGGCAGGTGGATCTCTGTGAGATAGAGCCCAACCAGGTCTACATAGTGAGTTCCAGGCCAGGTGGGCTATAGGAAGACACTGTCTCAATTACCCAGAAATAAAAAAGAACACAAAGCTGTGCTGGGGAAAGCCCAGGTCTGGAGGGTGACTGAGCTGCCCTGGTCTCAGATAGTGCATGCTTGTCCAGGATCTCAGTGGGGTCTAGATGAACAGCATGTCCCTCCTCCAATTGGAGAGATGGGCCTTGCTCCAGCACAGAGGTGGTAGGCCTGGGCAGCACTTCTAGTCCCTACCCAGGGCCCCACCCCCATAACAGCTGAGAAGTGGCTTCCCAGGTAATCGAGTGTGGATGGAGATGCCTAAAGCTTAGAGGATACATACTCCAATCCCCTGATTCCAACGACTTCCAGATTTGGACAGTACCAACATCCTGCTCATGTGAGACTGCAAGCCTTTTCCATCAGAGGGCAGACGGTGAAGTGAACACACACACATCGATGGGAGTAGACTCACCTACCCGCCATCCCTAGGTTTGGGGTGCCATCCCTCAGCCACAGTATAGGAGATGCAGGTTGGGTTGACCACAACCCGTGACCTGATAGTCATGTGATCTGAACCAGGCCCTCCAGGGTGTTGGGACTCTGGGCAGAGTGTCCAGGGAAGATGCCCCGGGCTAGAAAGCAGTAAGGACTCTGTGGGCCCGAGGAGGAAGCTAGGCAGGAACAGTCCTACTCAGAGGAGGCAGAACAGACCACCCAACCTTGCCCACGGAATCCAGATGATCACAGAGTCTAGGTACGAACACCATTCAAGTCAGCTGTGTGTAGATATGAGGTGGGTGGGCTTAACCTGGACCACCATGCTCCGATGGCTACTCTAGGATGCTCTGAGGCAGCTGGAGTGTGATGAGGCCTGAAGGAGCTGAACTGCCCAGAGCTGAGAGACAGGCTCTTCAGCTTTCTTAGCAATTCCAAGACCCGTCCCCCCACATACACACTGACCTAAGGGCTGGGGGCGGGGGGGGTACTTACTGACTGGAGAAGGCACAGGTTGTCCCGGAGGGAAGCCAGCACTCCAATGAAGGAGACAATAAACATGACGACTCCCAGGAGGATGAGGATGACGGCTGGGGCCAGGAAGGCACTCTCGAGGGTTTTGTACTTCTGCCGCTCAACTTCCGCGTAAATCCCCACGGACAGGACCAGGCCCCCGATCAGCTGCACAGAAGTTAAGAGGTGAGGGGCTTGGGGATGTACAATAGTTCAGTTGGCAAAGTGCTTGCCTAGCATGAACGAGGCCCTGGGTTTGATCCCCTTATATGGAATAAGTGGTGGTGGTACACATCTATAATCCCAGCACTTGGAAGGTGAAGGCAGGAAGAGCAGAAGCTCAAGGTCATCTTCAACTACATACTGAGTTTGAGGCCAACCTGGGTTACATATGACCCTTTCTCCAAAAAGAAAAAGAAAAAAAGAGCCAGGGAATTGAGAGAGACAGAGGGACAGCAGGCAGCCACTTGATCTTACTCAAAGGATTCCTCTAGGTTACTGTACATGAGAGACCCTGTTGTGGGCACAATTGTGCTACCGCCCCCCAACTGCTCTGTCAAATCCTTACCCTCCAGTACCTCAGAATGTGACTATATTTGGAACTGGATCCTTTAAAGCAGTAATTAAGTTAAAACGAGGTCATTAAGGTGGCTCTGATCCAATATGACTGATGTCCTTATAAGAGATAGACATTACTAACTGGAAATGTAGCTCAGTTGGTAGAATGCCTCCTTAGAATGCAGTAGCCCTGGGTTCGATCCCCAGCACAACATAAACCAGGCATGGTGATGCACCCTGTAACCCCAGCACTTGGCAGGTCTAGAGGCAGAATTGGGAGTTTAAGTTCATCTCTGGCCACATGCAAGTTTGAGGCCAGCCTGGACTACATGAGAACCAGTCTGAAGAGGAAGGAGGAGAGGGAGGGAGGGAGGGAGGGAGGGAGAGAGAGAGAGAGAGAAAGAGAGAG